>NC_134837.1:271940992-271990264 GCF_004210375.1 Tachypleus tridentatus
AATCTCTGAGATAATTTTTTCTCCTTTAATTGAGCTTTCGGTTCTCCTCCTAGAACCTTCACGTACAATGTGTCGTAATTGATGTATTAATTAGTTTGTCTGTTCATTGGTCAATTAATTATTTTTCGTAATTTTTAGTTTGTTTTGACATAGTAGTAGAAATATAGAGAAGTTAATTACTGAGTTGCATTTTAGGTTATTTGTAAAGTTAGGCATCGTTATTTCCAGAGAAACTGTGTAAAGTATAAGTTATTTTCAGCTCATGAAATAAAACTTTTTTTTGCTGTTTGACAGTACCTCGTTTTTTTAAAAAAAATAATCTAAAAGCACGTGTCAGAAATAAATGAGTGAGAAAAAAAAAGAAATTAGGCCAGACGTCGACATGATCTTGAAGTGAGATCGTGCATTTATTTAATAAGATAAAACAATGGAAATATGATTATGTTTTAAATATAAAGAGTTAAAGGAAAACAGGAAGAAATTAAAATATCCAGGGTCTACAAAATTATTTCACCCAGAATTGAAGGATTGGTTGATAAATAAACAATTCACGTATAAAACTTTGTAGGTGGCGGGAATATGAATCAGTTGTTGGTGTTTTGAATTAAGGACAAACTGGCAATGGGCTATCTGTGTTCTGACCACCACGGGTATCCAAACCCGGTTTTAGTGTTGTAAGTCCGCAGACATACCGCTGAGCCACTAGTGGGGCTAAATATGAATTCGATTAAACCACAGTAGATATATATATCTGTTCAGTTTGCGATCTAATTTGGATAAACTGAAATTGTAGATAAACAACTAAAAGCACCTTCCAGATATAACTGGTTCGTCATATAAGAAATTAAAGAAAAAACACAAAGAGAATTAGAGAAAATTAAAATATTCAGAAGAAAAAGACAGAAAATGAAAAGAGAAACAAAGAATGTAATTACTTATTGTAATGCAAGTTTAAAATAACTCAAATGCGTCAAACAACTGGCTCCTTGGAATGGAAGAAGTAAATCAAAGAACATTAGCTAATTCAACTGCAACTTAAGAAAGGAACATATTTTTAGGAACTGAGACACAAAGATGTAGAAAATTAAACATGATATAAAAAATCAAAAGCGAACTGATACAAATATTGAACATATGGACATTGCAGTCGAGACTGTGATAATAAATCAAGTCAACAGTAATCTGAGGATGATTTCCAGAGTTCTAAACAGACTGAAGAAAGGACATTAAAGATGCCTAAGGCCCTAGTTAGCTCTTAGACATCACAATAACTGGATTTAAAGGGCAAAATCCAGATAAAACTCTTCCTATTCCCCATCTCAGATAAGAAGTTTATTATTCAAAGAAATTAGTCCAAGAGTTAATGAATTAATTATTGTAAAGTTTTGAAACATTGTTGATCTATCAACACTGGTTTTACAGATACCATTATTTGACCTTATTCGGTATTGAAATATGTGAAATCGTCTTCATAAATAAAAAACATGAGATGTTTTGATGCAAATAACAAATGATAATAAACTTCCAGTAAGAGAAAAATAAAGTCGCAGCATGATATATAAGTAACTAACATTGAAGAGTCCATACTGGGAATATACTTTGTGTAGAAACTAACTTCAACTAGTTTCACAATTGCGACCAGAAAATTCTTATGTACTACACTGCAATTACATCACCAAATGATTCAATTCCAGTGACAACAAAGATAGAAGAACATGACAATGGAAACATCTAGAATAAAGTGCAATTTAACAGAATCCAGAAAGACGGGTCGTTAAAGCCAAAAGTCATTCATCTTGATTGCTTTTGTAAACAGGACAGCAGCCAAATGGTTAGTTTCACAGAAAACTTTACCAGAAATAAATCAACCTGCTAATGAGCCCAAGGTTCGTTTAGAGATCACTATTAAAGTACCACCAGAGATGCAGTTAGCAGACGATTCTGTCAACTACGCCTCATCATTTTAAATTATCCATAACCAACTTAATTTATAAACTGAGCTTTGCTGCGCTCGATCAACGATTTTATTTGAAAAATTTCTCTAGCAAAGTAACTTATTCAACACATTGTGCTCAACTTAATCCCTGAGAAATTATGAACGAAAATTTAAATTTTTGGCGAGGATTTTAGGAAATCAATAGCAATTATTAAACTTTTCGACTTTCGTTGATACCTCAGTTCTCCAAATATGCTATAACCTAACTAAAAACTTACCTAATAGAAAGAGGCTAGTTTAAATTTAAATTTATAAAGATCATTAATATTTCGCTGACACACAAACAAAACACTATACTTCACTAAGATTATTTTATTTTTTTGGAAATATTATAATCTAGTTAACATTCATACTAAAATCTGATATATTTGAGTATTTTTATTTTTAGTATCAACTTTAATCGTTTGGATATACGTTAAGACTAAATAGATAATCCAATCCGCAGATACTCAAAATTGCGTTAAAAATTCGAAGGCTTGGTCTTTTGAATTTCTTCTAGAAATTTGTTTCACGATTTAATTTGTTTGGCACGAGAATATTAAAATACATATAGATGTTAATTGTTACTTTATGATTGAGAAATATATATTATTATGAATTAACAATTTCTTTTTGAGTAATGTTTCAGCTTTTTGAAAATATAACTTTAATCAAGTTATTTAAGCTCATAGAAAGCAAAAACTATACTTTCCTGATTTTATTACGGAGTCAAACATCAAAAAATTAATATAATAAATGTTAGACAAAAGTCACATTTAAATTATACATGACACCAGTGGCACGGCTGCATGTATGCAGATTAAGACCGCTAAAACGGGGTTTCAATACCCGCGTGAGCAGAGAACGGAGATAGCTCCTTCTGTATCTCTGTGCTTAATTTTAAACAAAGAAATAAGCCATTTATGTTAAAACCTTTGAATACTGCAAAATTCTAGTTTTGATAAATTACCGTGTTAATTCTCTTCAGCGCTATCTATTAATGTGAATATCAAGTATGTCCTGTAAATATTAACGAAGATAATTTTGGAATGTACACTGCTGGCCAAAATCTTAAGGCCAATGAACATAAAGAAAAAATATGCATTTTGCGTTGTTAGACTCAACCATTGTACTTGTGGCTAATTACTTGATACAAGTGTTTTTCAGGTTTAAAATTATATTTATAGAACTGACTGAATATGAGCTACAGCAAGAAGTCTCTAACAATTTAAGAATCTTTTTGGTATTGAACTTAGAAAATGCTTCAGATATATAAATGTGAAGATGCTTCAGTGATACATATTGTCTAATATGTAAATGAAAAAAAAGTATCGACTCATACACTCTATAATACCTGAACACCAGTATAACATCCACAAACTTAATATTAATAATGCTATTTCAATATTATAATTGTTTTTTTTAATTTCGCGCAAAGCTACACGAGAGCTATCTGCACTAGCCGTCTCTAAATTTGCAATGTAAGATTAGAGAGAAGGCAGCTAATCATCACCACCCGCGACTCTCAGATTACGAGTCGATCGCCTTAACCACTTAGCCATGCCGGGTCAACCAAAAGACAGGTAACGGAAGTTCATCTTTATCCTATCTCTTTTTTTAAAAAAAAATACAAACAGCAGAATTTTTCTTACAGACTTGCCCAGTTTGTTTGATTGTTTTTGAGTTTCACGCAAAGCTACACGAGGGCTATTTGCGCTAGCCATCCCTAATTTAGCAGTGTAAGACCAGAGGGAAGGCAGCTAGTCATCACCATCCACCGCCAACTCTTGGCTACGCTTTTATCAACGAATAGTGGGATTGACCGTCTCATTATAACGCCCCCACGGCTGAAAGGGTGAGCATGTTTGGTGTAGCGGAGATTCGAACCCACTAAAATTGGAATACGAGTCGAACACCTTAACTCACCTGGCCACGTCGGGCCCAATATTATAATGAACAGCATTCTACACAATAAACATATATCATCTTATCGGGTGCTAAGATTTTATGTAAATGTCGCAGTTTTCTAAACCGAAAGACTGAAACATACATTTTGATCAAGAACAAAAAATTAAAACATATATAGGTTGGCCTTTAGTGTAGAGATTTTCATTGTATTTCGACGAATAGGAGTCGAGTTCCTTAATCACATGGCCATGCCGGCCTTTGACGAAATACCTATGCACTTCCATAATAATTAAAATATAATTTTGATATTGTAATATGTATATATTGATATTATTTGGACAGAAGAGCATTGATATTTGTAAACGTATCGATAGGTACAAAGTTGATGACGTATTCCACATGCATAACGTACCCTTCCGTAAACCCTATTATTTTAACAATTTCCCAATCAATTTACACGTTATTTACTTACCGTTATAAGTTATGTTTGTTCAGATAGTTTTAAGTTGAAGAATACATTGCATAGTAGTGTTCTCTTAAGATAAGATTGAAAATACAATCTGTAAGTAAAATATTCTATAATTTGCCATATCCTTTGACATGAAGCACAGGTTTGGTTATTCAAAACTTATCAACACAGCATGGGTTAAACAATCAAAACTATTCAAAAATAACTGCTATAATATTAATGTGTATATAATATTTATGGGTTTGTGAGTACTTTTAACTCACCTTATATTAAGTTAAATTAACTTACATATGTGAATAGTGTTACGGCATTATACTTAATTTATTATTCGATATTATATAGCGGTTCATTACAGATTTCTTTGCATTAAAAATAAAACTCAAAATATAATCTTTGCGTCAATTTAGATAACCATATGACCAGTTGAAATGACTAAAAAATCTCGTAAATAAATCCATGAATGTTTAATATTATTCTGATCTTTAGATGCGTGTTTCAATGTTTTATTAATTAAATGGTTAGCGTGTTCTTATTTGATTTCAACTGTATTAACTAACTTGTAGGTAATGGGTAGTTTTGACAAAGCTGTAATATAAAATAATGATGTAATAGACTTACATTTTGGAAAAACATTATTTTATTTACGGTAACGAATGTATAGTAAAAAATTTCAGTTTATGTTGAACAAAGCTAAGAATAATTGTATACATACATTTTTTTAAAGTTGCAACGTTGAAACATCTTGTACGGAATTTCTTATATATATTTTCTGAAGAATATTCATTAAAAGTTGACAAAAACACTTCAATTTTTCTCTATGGAAATACCTTTTTTGAAAATTTGCAGAATATGTCAGAATATTACAAAATTAATAATTAATAACATTGTTTAGACTTATACCAAGTGCAATTTACAACATAGGTAGCGCTAAGAAACAATGTGATTTGATGAAATAATTTGAAATGGCGACAGTAAATTTAGAAGATAAGTCTCGTAGCGAAGAAAATCTTAAACAAGTAAAAGAAAAAGAAAACAAGAGTAATATTAGTACATGTTCGGCAAACTGCGAAAAAAAAGAAGGTAACAGTAAAGCTAAGAGGAGTTCGGAAAATTCTGAAATCCTGCAAAAACGTTTAAATGAATTTGAGAAACTTTTTGCTGACCGATACACGGAAAGTGATGAAGATTTTATGAAATTGAAATATCAGCCTTTACCTGATCCTCCTTGTGTGCATCCTTGGGAAGCAGAGCCTGTACGAGAGTAAGTGTAATTTAAGTAACTTTAGATGAGTTAGTTATGTATATCGCATATGTGTATTATTAAGCAATTTCAGTGCAAATGTTTTAAGCAGTTTAATGTCTTATTTTTCTTTTATGTGGTGAGAAGGTTGGTAAAAAGAACCAAAGAATTATATTTAAAAACAATTGTATTGAACTTCAAGAACAGTTTGTAGTTGTAACTTGTTACTGTACTATATTAGGTAGATCTAGCTATAAATTTATAGGAAAGTTATCTGACTTTGTAATTACCATATTGTTCAGGTTGCATGTAGCCCAGACTTTGGGTTCCACTTTTAAGTTTTAGACCCCCACCTTTGTCTATGACATCAAACACCATGATTATTTAATTTCAAAATATCAGCAGGCTTAACTTCATATGGAAAATAAAATGAGGAAATATATGAAACATTAAAAACATGATTACATGATTTGGTGTGTGTAAAATTACAAGGAAAAAAAAGGATTTATTAAGAAAAGAAAGAAATGATGTCATTTCACATAAATACCACTAGGATAATTCAAAGTTGCTCAAAGACAAACCTGTTAGCATTAATTGTTTGTTAAGTGAGTCTTGCCTTGTGTAGTATTTTCTTGTCCATGTTCCTAATTCAGCATGTTATGTATAGTTAATTATGCTTTAATTGTAATAAGTTTGAGAGTATAATAAAGATCACGTGTTACTAAAGTTTTTAATCAGAACTGAATATGCCCATATGAGGAAACTATAACTTCATTCATTAAACCATGCTGAAGCAGCCCGAACGACACATTGTTATGCCAACAGGAGCAATTAGTTACACAAGCTATAGATTGTGTAGTGATAATGTGAAAAATGGGTTCTGTACAGACAAGAAGTTGATTTCAGTTGGTTGAAAATGTAAGCCATGTTTAGCATGTGCCTCATCTGTTCAAACCTGCATGTTATTTCAAATATACTCTTGATAACATAAATTATAGATAATACTGATATGTTTTTATCATTATTTATATCTATCAAACCTTTACTTAAACACTTATTACAAGTACTTGTGTTGTATTCACTACAAATATGAATATTTGTTTTGGAACAGAACTGTTGACACAGTTTTATGAATATATCCATTATTTAAAGTTATCAGTTCATATTTGCATATATATTTCTCAAGGTACAATTCATCTTTTCTCAGATCCTCTGCTTTGAAACTTTGGAAACACCTCAGTGGTCATGTTGTTATTAGTTATTTCAGGTCAAGTGAAAAGGAATTTATTTTACTTTTTAAAATTTTGTAATTCCAACCACAAGGAGGAATAAAATTTTTACTGTAAGATGTGATAAACTTCAAAGTATTAAATTTGTAGGTATAATAGTAAGTGTTAAAATGTGGAAATAAGTACAAATAAGAACTTTTTTTTATTTTAGTATAAGAGGGATTATGTAAGTTTTAACCTACAGTGAAACTTTAGATATAACTTTAAAAGGTTGTGCATGAATGAATTACAAAGAAAAATCAGTTTGGCTAAAATATAAATTGTGATGATAATTTCAGATTGTTAATAAAATATGTGAAAAATGCTTTTAAAATTGGGGACATTTATTTCTTGACCTTAGATTTTATTAGTGTATTTGAAAGAATTGAACAATTTAGTTTAGCTGTTGACTCTCAAAATTCATCATAAAAACTTTGATGAAATTTATGAAAGAGCTTCAACCATTAATTTGAAAAATGTTTTTTTAATATTGTCTTTGCATATCACCCCTAAAGGAAAGTTAAAATTTAAAGCCATTTTTTTTTTCAATGAATCATTAATTCTCATCTTAAAGTGTTGATCTCCACTATTGTGAATTGACAGCTTGTTTCATAAATCAGTCATCCAGTTTTAGGCTCGGCATGGCCAGGTGGTTAAGGCACTTGACTCGTAATCTGAGGGTCGCAGTTTCAAATCCATGTCACACTAAACATGCTCGCCCTTTTAGCCATGGGGCATTATAATGTGATGGTTATTCCTGCTATTCATTGGTAAAAGAGTAGCCCAACAGTTGGTGGTGTGGTGACTAGCTGCTTTCCTTCTAGTCTTACACTGCTAAATTAGGGATGGCTAGTGCAGATAGCCCATGAGTAGCTTTGCATGAAATTAAAAATCAAACTGAACAGTCCTGTTTCAGATATAAAAAATTTTTAACTTATCATTTTGTTTTATACAGTGTATATTTATTTGCATAAACATTAAAACTATAAATAAGCTTTTCTAGTGCAGAATATAAGCACAATTAATGAGGAAAAGGATAGTTAATTAAATACCAATAAAATTTGAAACTTGCCTGGAAAAAGTATTTGTTTTCATTTGCTGTGCTTTAATTTATGTAAAATCAGAAGATATATGGTGTTGGTTCATAACCAAAATATACTGTATTTCCAAGCATCAAAAACACACACCCATTTTGATTAGCTAAGTTTTGAATAAAATGAAAACATAAGGTTGGATCACTTCTATCAATCTTGCATTACATGAATCCTCTTGCCAAATTCTTGTTTTTTTTAGCTATATGCTTACCATATCTACCTTTGAAAGTGTATACCATATATTACCACTGAATATATGTATTATTACCAGTAATAACATTTTTCTAAGACTGGGAGTTAAAAAGAGTGCTGGTATTACAGCAACATATGTACAGTGACCTGTTCTTGTTTATTTATTTGTTATTTTATACTAAATAACTTGCACATTTCATTCTGGATCATATAGAGAGGTTTGATTACTGTCTAGTATCAAAATGCTTCCTCTAGGCTTAGGTTCAGGCCTATGAGCAATGTAACCTTTGGCCTGGAAGATGCAGGGTAAATTTTTTAGACTTATTTTGAGGAAAAAGTAACATCTTCAACAACAGAGAATACAGTACTTCTGACTTTTCAGGAGTCTTTCAGTTAATAAACCTTTTATCCCTTTAAGGTAGTATAAACATTACAAAGTTTTAGAAATAATTTTTTCTGAATTAATATTATTCTATATTTAGATTTTAGAGAATAGTTTATAAGTTACATTATGATAATTACTGCTATGAGTTGAATGTTTATAAAACAGGTGGAAAAGATTAGAAAGTTGATCTAATATAGAAAATGAGAAATACTATAATAAAGTGGTTCTCGAAAATTTTTGTTCTTGGCTCACCAGAAATGTTTTTTATTGTGGCTTATTGCAGTGGGGCCTAAACATTGTGTAGTCGCTCCTTTCCACAGACCACTTGAAGGTAGCTGTGGACAACAAATTCAAAATTTCTGATTGAGAGAATAATGAAAGTGTTGAAGCTCTTTGAGATCTGTTTCAAAATGTTTGTTCTTTATAATACTAATATTTCTACATTCTGTTGTGACTGAAGTGCTGATAATTGATTGTTATTGAAAATAATGTAAAATTATCTTTGTAATTGGACAAGTACACAACTTATGGAGTATTTGTCATTCATTTTACAAGGTTTACAGCTGGGTAGGATGAGTAAGCAAAAGCATACACACACAGATTTTACATAGCCATTAATCCACATATAGAAGAGTATTTGAAAACTCAAATTTTTAATTTGAATAATCTGAAACTATATATAGTCCAAATGTTTGGGATCATTCAGTTTAAAATAACAGAAGGGAAACAGTAAAAGTGCTTTGAACTAAGAGCTAATGCAAGCTTCTTGGACAGAAAAATTTTGTGGTGATGTAAAGAGTAATGGATTTCTGTAGAAAAAATTAACAAGTTGAGTTCAGAATGAAAAGTACTGATATCTTTAGCATTACGGATGATTTGGTAAGTACAAACCTGATAAATAATGAAAAGACCATATTCCTTGAATTTGTTTGCAACAGTTGAACAGTATGTACCCAGTACAAGCCTCAAAAATTGTTTTGTGATATCTAAATCGGTCTCAAAGCACTAATATTTGTGCCCCAAGACACTTAAAGAATAAATCATTGGAATATAAATAATGGAAAATATATCTGATCAACCCATACAGGAAAAAAAATCTTACATCGTTTCATGATGTAAATAGCTCTTAAAGTTTATTTGAAATCATTAAAATTTGTTCAACCCATTAGAGGTTTCTTTGAATAAACACTCCAAAATATTTAATGAATCAGCATTAGACATCAAGTTCTCATTTATCAGTTTCTCTAGATATAATGTCATAATTTGATTTTACTGATATTTAAAGCCAGGTAGTTGCCAATAAGTCAAGTTTTTACTAGATTTCAGTACCTTGTTTCGAGTTTTAAAGAATCTGCAAAATGATAAGGCATTTTAAAAGAGTAGTGCCATTGGCATATAAGTTATGATTGTCAATTAGACATACTATAAGTCATTTATACAAGTTATGATTGTCAATTAGACATACTGTAAGTCATTCATATAAGTTATGATTGTCAGTTAGATCATATTGTAAGTCACTGATATAACTAATTGTCAGTTGGACATACTGTAAGTCTTTCATATAAGTAATAGTTGTCAGTTGGACATACTGTAAGTCATTCATATAAGTTATGATTGTCAGTTAGACATACTGTATGTCAGTATATAACTAATTGTCAGTTGGACATATTGTAAGTCTTTCATATAAGTAATAGTTGTCAGTTGGACATACTGTAAGTCATTCATATATGTAATAATTGTCAGTTGGACATACTGTAAGTCTTTCATATAAGTAATAAACAAGAGGAGCCAAGAGTTGAGCCTTCAGGAATTCTACAGTGAAGACTGCCAAGACTGTATTGTGTTCCATTAACTATGGCTTAACATTGCCTGTTATTTGAATACATATTTAAAATATGCATATTTCTTCATATGCCATAAGGAGCACATTTATGCAACAATATTTAATGATTTACACTGTCAAATGCCTTTTAGTTGTAGGCCACAAAGCAGAACAGATCTTTGTTCATAAGCCTCGGTAATCTTTGTAGTGATTGCCAGTAGATGCTTTTCATAAGCTAGTGTTTGCTAAAACCAAATTAAAACTTTCTGAGGATCTTGTGTGTTTGAGACAAAATATGTTCCATAATATTTAACATGTGCAGACAGAATACATGTAGTCTGATAATTTTGAACCCAATCAGGATCATCACTTTGTAGGTAGGTATGGTTCTAGCAAATTTAGGAACACATGGAATTTTGTCTGTAACACAACTTGTTGTCAATGGTAGAGTGTGTTGGGCTCTCATTATAGGTGTTATTTTGATACTAATTCTGTTTACATATTTCTTTAGTATGTTATTTAACCTGTTGATTTGAATAACAGATTGATGTTATAACATCATCAACATGAGATACTAAACTACAAACTTTCCAGGAACTAACTTGTGAAACATGTTGACACTG
Source organism: Tachypleus tridentatus (assembly GCF_004210375.1). Lineage (NCBI taxonomy): Eukaryota > Metazoa > Arthropoda > Merostomata > Xiphosura > Limulidae > Tachypleus > Tachypleus tridentatus. The sequence continues at coordinate 271,951,969 of NC_134837.1, forward strand.
AAACTATTACATTTCTATTAAGTAAAACAGCCAAGAATTACTTATATTACTGTATTTCATTACAACAGTTTAAGTTCCTTCAACTGAATATTTTATTATTATAAAACAAGTTCTAATTTAAATTCAATTTTGCTAGCATATTCTTCTAGAAAAGACAACTAGTTAGTATCATGACCTATTAATATACATGTTATTTAATAAACCACTTACTTCACCATAATTTTGTACTTGTGGTTGGGGACTAATTTTATTAATTCCATTCACCTTTATATCCATGATGATTGCCATGTCTGAAAAAGATATGTAGCATTAGTTGTCCACATTGTATTTTTCCATATTTTATTTAGAATGTAATTAAAAGCCTCAAAACTGATATTCATACACTTGATATAATATTTTAGCAGACATATAACATAACATAACAGAATTTTTTACCTTATAGGGCTTTCCCACTACAACTTCAGAGGAGCACCTTCATATAAGTCTCTGATGGATGCCATTTGTTTATATATTGTAAAAGTATTCACACTTTTTACAAAGGACTTTTGTGTTGTAACAAAAGCCATGATGTAAAAAAAAGATGGTTTATTGTGATTGTAGGTAAAATCTCAATATTCAGCTGAGTGTTGAGTTCTTGACTTTATGTATACAAAATATATGTAGATGTCCTAAAATATTAACCCTTTCACAAGAAGCTTGCTATAATATATTCACGTTCTTCTACACATTTGCACACATTAAATACTTGCACAATAACTTTAGATACAGTATGTGTATCTTTACAAAATTTAGAAGTCTTTAGTAAAGATTACAAGTTTTTTGTAATGCAAAAATCAGATTTTGTAAAGAAATTTTTACTAAATATTTGTTTATGAAAATATTGAGTATGTTTCATTAATAGTCTGGGTGCAAAGTGATTTCATGTTATTAAAAAAAGCAGTTCTTCATCTCACAAAATCTCAAATAAGCATAATCTTCAAAACCTCCAAAATACATTTGAGTTGTTTGTTTTCAATAAGATTTTATTTCTCTTCCCTAACTGTGTGGGTCTGGCACTTGACCAATCTTGTAATCATTATAAAAGAAAAGGGGAGATAAATATAAATTATGCTTTATTCATGCTAGATTGACTACATATTATAACACAAAAAATACAAATGTTTAGTCAAGTACTTTAAGTCTCATATTGGTATATATATATACACTTGTATTCTATTACATTAGCCTTACAGTCATGTTATGTATCCAGTAATATAAAACTGACAGTTAGTCTTCTGTTTTAGTGGACAATTATTTTGTAATATACAGTCACATTTTATATATTATATATTTATGTAGATTATTACTATTTAGAAATAAGTTATTAAACTTATTATATAAAATATAGAACAGTAAATAAATGAGTAAAGCAAACAACTGTTTCTTATAGCTATGATATTTGAACTCAGTTGCTGCTGAACATAGTTTGCTAAGCCTTTAAAATTTTGCATGTAGAGGATATCAAACAAAAGTTTTATATGTACAGTTGAATAACCAAAAATCATAAATAACTACACTGATACCATAGAATTCCACTATAATTTATTACACTAAGTAATTAAGCTGTATTTAGATTTAAAAAAAGTATGGAACTTTCAGCAGACCAAAGCATCATTACACCCACCTTTTGAAATCTAGGTTTTAAAGAATGTGGTAGCCTTTTCAAAGGTTAAAATAAAAGCTATCAATCAGTTATTCACATTTCATACATTAAAGTAAGTTTATATAAGGGGCCATTTTCAAGAACAGAAAGAGGTGAATGGGCCACGATGTGTGATTCAGTAATGCGGAGCCATATGTCAGCAAAATAAAAAGATAGGTTCTTATTTTTATATTCTAGCTTGTTAATATTGGTAATTTGAGTTCTTAATTTGTACAAAATTTAGATTTAGTATTTTGACATCACAAACATCTAATTTTAAACAATGCTGTATTCAACATACCATGGGATTTGCTAAAATCTATATTTATGTGCTCTTTTAATATGAAATTTTAGATTGAGAATAACTCATATAATATTAAAGTTTAAATTATTATATGCAATATTTGTAAACTTATTGACATAAATTCATACAATTTTGAATGCAAAAGGGGTTAATACATACTGTAATCCTGAACTGAAAATGACTGCATACAAAACTGATAAAGGTGCATCTCTCCCTTTAATCTAGTATGCATAAACAGTTCAGTGTTCATGCAGTATTTTAACACTAATGTGTTTCATATCCCAGCAGTTTTCAGGAGGCATGGTGTTGGGTGGAGGGCCTCACCAGTCTTCAGCACTGGGTATGTCATGTACAGTGTGACTGACATATTGTGACCACCTTCTTTACTTCTAATTTAGAGTTCTTAGAATTAGAGGTGTAAATATTAACTTTAGAAGTTACGAAATACCAGGTGAACTCAAAAATATTAAATTTCAAGGTGATACCTCCACATGCAGATCAGCTATCTCCCCTTGTGATTGTGCATTTTGACAGTAGCCTTTTGTAAACACCCACTTAACTGAACATGATTTTATATACATATGCACCACCCTATGATGATGATATTATTTGACAAAAGCCATCCTTTGACTGGAGGACAACATTTCTCCATGTTCACAAACTCCCCTGTGTGCATCTGTGCATCTGTGAATCTTCATTTTTTTATTGGCACATTATTCACCACATGTGTTTAAATCTCTTGTCTGTGTTACATTTATTGAGATTTGAATTGTTAATAGAACTCTGACTTTGTTATGAGTGTGGGATGTTGTTCAAACTTATGCCTTGTTTCAAGTGTGGCTTTTGGAGATATTTTAAGTGTCAGGGTCATGGTAGCCAATCTTCAATGTGATGTGGTTTGTCATACATTTAATGGATTTCCTCCTGCCATCTTCTCAGGTGAATTTCTTTCTCTTTACTCAGAATTATCTCTTGCACTATGACCTTAACTGAATTTGTCTTTACCCTTAACTTTACCATTGATTTCGAATTTCTTTCTTAGTTATGCTCTTTTCTTTTGCCTGTATTTTGTATTATATCTCATGTCCTACGACATTATTAGGTGTATCTTGCTTTATCTCATTGCTTTCTCTTGGGATTTATGTTGTTTCCTTCATCATATAACTTCTTTTTCACACCTAGATGCATAATTCTCCCCATTCCAGTGACTACTACTTGTGGCTGTATTTGTCATTGTTCTTCTTTCTTTTCCCAATATCCTGTCAGTTGTATCTTTCTGACCACCTTGGGGATTGAACCTCTTACCCTTTATTTCACTGTATACCTTCTTATTTGGGCACCTTTTTGTCACTTTTGTATTCCTTCTTCTTCCAACTTTCACCTAAAGCAATTCTTCTATTTCTGTAGGTGCTCATTTTCTTTAGCATTTGACCTGTTGTACTCTCTTCTGTGTTATCTTTCATTATTTTATTCCACTGCTGTTGGGACATGTTGGATCAAATTACATTCCTCTTTACTGTTCCACTTCTTTACTGTGAAAATATTACTAGTTAATCCCCCGGTTTTTTTTGGCCAGATACTTTTTCGCTTTTATTTTCCCCCACAGTGGTCTGGACTGATATTATACTGCTTCTGTCATCATTCCCACATTTGTTCTTCCTTCATGTTTGACTTTGCCATTTACCTCCTATTCCTTGTCTAGATATGTCTCCTTCTTACCTTTCCATCCCTGATTCTACACTATCCCCTGTTTCTTGTCTCTACCAGCAGTTGTTTCTTATTTCTCTTGTCAGTGACTGTCATACACTTATTATTCTCTTGTGCTTATTTTTTCTCCTGCTGTTGGTCTCAATTTCTGCTAACAGCTGTTTCTTTATTTCTGTAACTTAATCTCTTTCTCCACTCCTCTTTATTACTTTTTCCTACTTATGATCTGGTCAGTGTGTCAGGCATCTTCCTAGTTTTTCTCCCTCATCCCATCCTCTCTGTTTTGTCTGCCATTTTGTTTGTTTGTTTGTTTCTACCTTTTCCTTACTTTTTTCTTTCAGCCCCTCTTGTTTTAATTGGTAGTGAGGGCTTTTGCTTGTCATGTGTCTTTAACCCATGGTCTGCATTATAACTGTTAACTCATTTTCAAATGTTTCTCTTTTACAGTAGTTGCTTAGTAGTTATGTGTGTAACATGAGGGAAGGCTTATATCTCAAATTTTAAGTCCATTCTCACATTCCCTAAATATTGGCTACTTTGTGGGTGTCCTTGTGTCCCAACCAATTTCAGTCTATAGCACATTTGGCCACCAGATATTACTCTTTTTGTTCCCTCCTAGTATGAGAGGTTCTTTTCCAACTGAGGTTTCAGGCTTCTCAAGAACTACTGTTTCCTTTGGGGCATGTCCTCATGTATATTTTATTGTGAACCTTGGAGACCCTGATTTTATTTTCTTGGGGTCTTTTGTCTTTTTTTTTTGAGCCTCTCATCTAAGATTGATTACAGTGGTTGGACCATGCCATAACCTTTACTTACCACCTCTAAAACCAGATGTCTCCCTACTACAATCCCTCTCTCTCTGATTGAGTTACATTTTCATAAGAGCAGGTTCCTGACCTTCATATTCTTTGTCAAACTTGTTCGCCCTCTTCCTGCTGCTGGCAGAGCACCTGATCTTATTTCTCCTAGCATTTTCTTGCTCAACCTGATTGCTCTTGTTCCAAGGGCATTAGCTACACACTTCTGTGCCCATTTGCATTGTTTGCTATGAGCTCTAACCCTATTGGCAAACTACCTCTTTTGAACAGTTTTTACTTTGTCACTAGTTCAGCCTGTTTTGTTGGGTTTTGCTTTTTGTAAATTATGGTGTATATGGTCACCAGGTTTTACCCTTTTTTCACTTCCTGTATGAGAAGTTCTTCCAAATTGAAGTTTCTATCTTTTCTAGAACCCTTTTTCATTTTGGCATGCTCTTGTGCATCTTCCATGAGGATTACTCTAGATTGGAAACATCCCTCTTGATAATACCTTGCTACCCTTCTGAACTCCCACCTCCATCTGATGGTTATGTATTCCTCATGCTTCAGTTCTGTCTGTTGTTTGTTTTTGTGTTGTTTTTTAACAGGTTTGATCTTACTTTTTCTTTGTATCTCTTTGTGGGCCTCAGATTTCCATGTTACTATCCTTCTTGGTCCCTTTCATTTGACATCTCTGACTACTTTAGCCTTGATCTGCTTGATACCAAGGCCCCTTCCTTCCATTTTCTCTTGCTTCACACTGCCATGTGTGATATTATTTTACTTTGTAGGTTTTTACTGTGAATGCCAGCACCCACTGTAGCAGATAACTCAAATGTCAGTGCAAGTTTAAATATATATTTAAATGGCCATAAAATCTAATATTTATCTTAATTTTTTAATTTTGAGAACATGGAAGCTATATTTTGTATAAATAGAACAAAGTATTCAAATTATGAATTAGATATATAATACCCTTTTTACTTCTTTTCTTGAAAATTGCTTGAGGAGGGAAAAATATAAAATTATGTTTCTGTCATGCAATTGTGTGAGAAACAATGTCTTATAATGCTAAATAACCAGGTCTTTTAGCACCTGTGGCTGGCACAGCCAAGATAGACTGTAGCATATCATTTCACTTAATAAAAAATTTTGATAAGTCATGCAGCATCCCATATTATATCGGTAAATATTTATAAGATTCAGTTACAACAGTAGCATCCAGAACAAATCTTAGAATGGTATGCTTAGCAACCTTTGATGTGTAATAACCAACAGAGTACTGTTTCATTAACAAACATTCAGTAGTTTTAATAGTGTAGTCTTGTGAAAATTTGTAGCTAGAAACTCAGTAAACATTAACTGTATTTTAAGCTTCCTACATGTTTTAACTACATTTAATATATTTCTGTGCACAGTTTAATTTAAAAAAGAAACATAATTCTAAAATGTTGTACATGAAGATGCCCATCATATTAAATGAAAGAGAACTAAAAATGTCTTTATAAAAAAAAAATGGAAATGGGAATGTTGGTGTTATGTGTTAGAAGTTCACGGAATGTTGGTGTTATGTGTTAGAAGTTCACTGTAAATTTGAAACATTTTAAATAAAATGAAGAATTTGTGTGAAGTACAAAAATTGCATTCAGTATCACTTGTAGTTCTGTCTTGATAAGGAAAGTTATTTAGCAGGTGAGTGAATCCTGATTTAGCTGGTAACACTATGTAACACATGTTGTTCATGGATAGTATGTGTTATTTCTTAATTGTTTATGTTGTAAAAGTACAGAAAATGGCCATTATTCCCATCAAACTTTGCTTTTGTGACCTACATAATGAAACTTAGAAATTAACCTATTTTCTATGTAAAAATGGGCAAACTTACATGACGTCTGAATAAAACAACATGAATCAAGATTTACATGTATTTATACTGGAGTTGAACAAAATTGTTTGGAAGTGAGTACTTTTTGGAGATTTGCAACTGTAATGTAAGTCACTTTGATGTATCAGCCTCCAAATATAGTTTGCCATCATATTTTTGTTATATGCTCCCAGGTCACAAAAGCAAAGTTTGAAGAGACAAATAGGTCTTCCATTTACTGTAGGCATAAGCAATTGGGAAATAACACTTTCTGTCCAGGTTCAAGAAAAGTAAAAAATTTTGTTACATAATGTAATCCATGAAGTTTGAAGAGCATTTAATATGACAAACATATTAAACTCTGACTCTTTTTGTTAAAATAAACTAAAAGTTGTGCTTTTAAAACTAGCTTTCATAATAATTAACCAGCCTCTTTCATTTTTAAAATACTGCACATTTTCCTTAACATCTAAAATATATTATGCTTAGAAATAAAATAGATATTTGAAGCCTATTACAACAGCCTTGTAGTCATATGTGACAAGTCTGCCATATTCTACTTATTAACATTGATAATATCTCAATAATAATTGCACTGCCCCTGGTGGATTGTGTTGACCTTATCTTGTTACATTAATCAATCACAGAATTTTAATAATTGATAAGCTATTTGTGTGATTGTATAAGACAAGTACCTGTAGAGGTCTTATAATCATAAAATGTATTTTCAAGGAATTTCAATATTAGGAATTACATTGGAGGTTTACAGTAAAGGAAGTAAAGAGAGTATAAGAAAGAATGTTAAGTCTTTTTGAACATGAAGAAGGCAGTGGATATAGTGACATACAGAAGTATACATAAATATTTTTTTTTAATTTCATTTTAATACAACTTTTTACCATCATATTAAAAACTGCTATTACCTAATTTTGTGGCTGTTAAAAGGATGGTTTTTATGTGTACATTGAAGGCCAGGTTTCATTGGTGTCATGTTTTTCCAATATTTATGCATCAAACTGTGTTCACATTTATCTTTCATTAATAAAATTGGTACATGTTACCATATTTCTAGTCTTACTACCATAACATATATTTTATAATAAACAAAATCATTTTACATAATTTGGTTTTTCTGTGTAAACAGCATGTTTGAGAGTACTTATAAATTCCTAACAAATGCAGTGCAGCACAATAATGACAGTTTATCTGTTACTAACAATATTTGTATTTGACAATATAAATTGTACTGTTTTTTTTTAGGGATGCAATGTAAGCTAATTGTAATACTATCCTTGCTAAATGTTTATTAATCTTAAGGGGTGCTGTAAGAATTTTTTGCAATGCAGTAAGAAAACAAAAACACTCATTTATCTCCATTATTGATTATAAAACAGCCTGCCTTGAGCCATTTTGTAGACACTAAAAGCTAAAAGCATTTTATTGGTGATATTTTCTTAGCTTTTTTCTTCAGTGTATTTTAAAGAGTTTGAATTTCTAGAAGTTGATGGCCAGGTATATCTTCTGAAGACTGGTACAGTTTGTTTTGTTGTATGTTTATTGGCAGTGCTGTTAGATTACATTCCAAGAGACATTCTAAGTTGCTCTTATCCTACAATATGATACTAATAAAATAAAACATTTCTGTATTCTAAAACTAAAGAATACTAAAAGAACCCACGATTCAGTTTCCTTCTTCATCGGGTTTATTTACATATTTGTGTGTAAAAGGTATTAAATATATATTTGTATAACAGAAGTCATTTACTGAAGGTAACTTTTGTACATGTGATATTATTAAATATATATCCATATAGCACAAGCCGCTTTCTGAAGGTAACTTTTGTATGTGTGATATTATTAAGTACACATCCATATAGCACAAGCCATTTACTGAAGGTAACTTTTATGTACATGTACTTGTTTCTAAAAGTAGACTTGTATTTGCAGGTACCAAGATCGATATCACGGTAGGAACAGGTGGAGAGAAAGTGAAAGAAACCATTACAGACATCATGAGCGAAGCTATTCAGGTTCAAGAAATCCACGAGAAGGAATGAGAGATGATTACAGAAGTCGTGAACCACATGGCAGAAGGTACAGAGACTCAGAAGATTGGGGTAGATACGATAACAGGAGAAGAGATAGAAGGTGGTGAAATAAAACTGTAAAAATGTGTGGGATGGTCTAACAGTTTAGAAGATACTATATTGTGCGTCAAATTATTTCAAACTACCATTCAATGAAGTTTCACGTACATTTTGTAAATACATTCATGTATTGCAAACATCTTTCAGAAAATAAATTGTCAGTTTTGGAATAAAAAATATACATTTGTGTCTGACTTTAACTTTAGAGATTAGCATTTATTCAGAGATGGGTTAAGGCATTCGACTCATAATCTGAGGATCGTGGATTCGAATACAGGTCGCACCAAACATCCTTGCCCTTTCAGCCATGGGGGCATTATAATGTGATGGTCAATTCCACTTCGTTGGTAAAAGAATTGGCAGTTGATGGTGATGACTAGCTGCCTTCCCTCTAGTCTTATGTTGCTAAGTTAGGAATGGCTAGCACAAATAGCCCAAGTACAGCTTTGTGTGAAATTCAAAACAAAACAAAAACGTTAATACCCATACCGGCAGTTCTGAGATACATTTGTATTTCAAGTGGGTTTCTTGACATCAAGAAATATTTCCAAATTGTTTCTCCTAGTAACTAGCATGCCAGGTTGAGAATATAAGGGTTTCAATTACTATATTGTTACTACACTAGATTATACTCTACATTTTAGCAAATTTGGGTGTATTATAAGAGCAATAGCCAAATCGCATTATGTAGTTAGAATAGCCAAAGAGTTGGCTACTTTTCACTAGCTGCTCACTGTTCAGCCTGTCAGTTTCTAATTAAAGACAGCTAGTATTAATAACCAATGTGTAGCTTTACTTGTATATCTCTAGCAAAAAACACCAAATTGATTTAATTCCATTTTTAACTAACAGATTTCATATAGAATGAAAGATTTAGATATTGGTTTTGTGAAAAGAAAGACAAGTTGAAATTAGAGTTAAGAAACTAGTGGGTGAATATTTCCAAACTAGCAGATACCAATTGAAAGAATTCAACAGTAATTTGTATAAACTTACTGATGAATAAATACAGAAGGTACAGAGAACCTAATTCCATGGATCAAAACACATTGAATGTGATTATATTTTGAGCCTTTTTCAGCCATCTTTTGTCATTCCATGTGTTATTTTCATAACGAAAAATTACATTGTTTTTAAGCAAACGAGACTAAATACAATATGTTATTAGCAAAAATCTTTGGTTTTCGTTACAATATGTCCATTTAGCGCATTGGAGTGCTTAGCTGTTGGGAGTTTTTTCTGATGGATGCCACCATTACTTGTCATTTTACTGAGCGCTTTTTAACAGTTGTCATCTATAAAAAAGTGTCAAAGGAGAAATTAAATTTATTAAACATAGTATAATAAAATCATATACGTATATTATACTTACATGAAAAAAATATATAAATCGAACAGTAACAAATATATACTCAAATATATTCCTTTCTGTATATTACTTGATGCTGCTACTCCTGTCTCGGAAATATTTCTTTTAGTCAGTCAACAGAGGGAGCCCCGTTTCTTCATAAAATTCTTTCACAAAAAGTGAAAAAAAATTGTTTCTAAGTCTCATCTTAGATTAACCGTTCAGCACATTCAAATACTGACGGGTTGATGTTAAATTTTAGAAATAGAAAGAAAATTAATAATTTTCTTCTAATGAACTCTTGAATTTTTTTTTTCCATCACTTATTGTTTATGAGATACAGAGTGACAGATAGATTATTTTCCGTGTATAATGTAATCTTAAATACTGATATTTTTAGTAAGTTCTGATTTTTAGGAAGGTTAATTGTAGGTCATTCATGAACAATAACTTTCGAAGAAAACTTGATCACTTCTTATAAACCAATGTACATATTAATTTGGAATTATGATATCAACGAAAGAGTGTATGAAAGGTGATTTGATGATCTCTAAGCAAACAAGCTTAAAATGAAAAAAAGTGTGATGGAACTTAAGTGTACACACACACACACACACATATATATATATATGGTAAGAGAGGGAACATGTAAAAATATATTCTTAGTACCACAGAGCAAAATCTGAACTGGAATATTGCATGTTATATCCATAATTCTGCAGTCTAACTGCTAAAATCTACCACACCAGTAGTATTACCAACCACTGAATAAATGAATTTGATGTTGTGCTTGTCTCCGGTTTCTTACGAATCTTTCTTCATTCCATCTTGTAAATATCAATATCTTGTCAATAAGCTAAGAAAACCAGCTCTTAATCAGAATGTGAGCTCCCTGTAATCCTGTCTTCAATTGTGAAGATGTAACGGATACAGAGCAGGAAGTTCTTTTGTCTTAGTAGAATCCCAGGGACAGATTTGTTAAATTAATTACCTGAGTTCCATTAATTAAATATATATATATTTATCAAGCTACGTTATCAATTATAATGTAACTTTCAATAATTAAACCTGATATTAGGGAAATGACCGATGTTACCTCTAGCTGAATTTTTCCTTGTGAAAGAGCAAGAAGGAGAAACGGACAACATTGGTTACTTATTTTAAGGTTCAGACAAACAACGAAATATTCCACTAATACCTTCTCTAAAAAAAAGGTTATAATTCTCAGTACCAGAGTATTTCTTGAGTAAGTGCTGTCATCTAGTAAGCAAAAGTAGAACTATTTGTTCTAGTTAATTATTCAATTTCTGCCGTCTGTTTACATGTTCATTGCGTATACTTTAGAAACATGAATGGCGAAACCATGTCTGGTTTCGAAAGTACCAAGATGTAACTACTCTGACTTGTGTATTCTGAAGAAAAGCCATTGAAATATTAGCAGAATTAAATGCCAAACGAATTACGCTGGGCTCATGTTGCTTGGATACGAATGTTTCCAAAAGTTTGTAAGTAGATGAGAATCGTTTCTATTCGTTATAATTATTGTGCTACACCCGTTTTACTTTTTGTTCGCTGTTGTTGCAAGTTGACCGATATTCATTTTTTAATATGTGAACAAAAGGGTGTGAAAACTGACATTCATCGTCTGGAACAGGAATTTCCAATAGAGGGACCGCGGCATGGTTTTGTGTGGCCCGCGAAGGTCTATTGAAAAATAACCTACTTTTATAATATTTTTTTCATGGTGAAGAAATGAAAAATTCTGACTTGCGAGGTAAAAATATATAAAAGCTCCAACTAACATTCACTAATGAAATTTTAAAATTTATTTTGTGTGCACCTATATGTTTATTACTTATGTCTCTATAATTTTACAGTAATAACCTGATAGTAATAGCTTCTAACTTATATCACATTCACCTCGACGTATTATACCATCATTCCCTCTGCTAGACAAAATGAACTTGCCCTGCTGGTGGCTTTTGCCAGTCTGTCTGTTTGTTGTTGCGAAGGTTGAGGTGTTGTAAATTATCACTGTTCAGTTCCGTGGTGAATATAAACATGAGCAAAATGTTTAAGAAACGTAAGATTGACAGTGTAAACAGAGTGTACCAAGAATGTTGGGAAGTTGATTATTTAATTACAAACAATAACAGCAAGTTGCAGCGTTTGGTTTGTATGTAAATTATATCAGTAACCAAATGATTTAATGTGAACAGGCATTATTCAACGATGCACTAATAACAGTGTAAAAAAATATGAAAGAGAAACTCGAAAAGTTCAGATTGCGGATTTCAGCAAGAAATTAAAACAACAAACGAGTATGTTTAGCTAGTTGTCAGAAAGCCAGACATCTGATTTGAATGCTTTGCACATCGTTTCTCTTGAACTTGCAAGAGCAAAGAAACATTTTATTGGTGACAGTTTAGTGAAGAAATGTGTTGTTGAAATGGCAGAGGCATTTAGGGATGCCACAATTACTGAGAACTTTGAATCAGTGCCGCTTCACCACCAGACCATACAAAGAAATGTCACTGATATGGGTGAACAATTAGAAAACTAACTTGTTAGATTGGTTGAAAAAAGCTCTTATTTCTCGGTTTGTCTTGACGAAAGTACTGATCAAGCAGATGTAAGTCTTCTATTAATATTTTTACTCATTATTCGTGAAGATTTTTCAACGAAAGAGGAATTATTGAATTATGTGCTCTTCATGGGTTCACAAAGGAAAGGATATCATCGAGGCTGTGAAACATTCAGTTGATAAAATCGGAGGTTTCAATAAATGTTCAGCAATAATGACAGATGGCGCGCCTGCGGTGACTGGAAAAAAAATTAGGCTTTGTTGGTTTTCTTAGGGAAAATGAAGTAACTTGTGCAACATTTCATTGTGTTATTCATCAAGGAGCTTTGTGTGGGAAATCAGTGAAACAAAACGAAGTTTTAACATGACAAAACAAAGCTCTTTTACATCGGCAGCTGAAGCAGTTTTTTGAATTTCGCGCAAAGCTACTCGAGGCTATCTGCGCTAGCCGTCCCTAATTTAGCAGTGTAAGAGGGAATGCAGCTAGTCATCACCAACCACCGCCAACTCTTGGGCTACTCTTTTACCAACGAATAGTGGGGTTGACCGTCACATTATAACGCCCCCACGGTTGGGAGGGCGAGCATGTTTGGTGCGACCGGGATTCGAACCCGCGACCCTCGGGTTATGAGTCGAACGCCTTAACACGCTTGGCCATGCAGGGCGGCTATTTAAGTCCTCACGAAATATAAAAATAATTAATAAAAAAATTACTCATTATTACTTATTCATATATATTAAATGCAAAATCAAATCAACAATGCCGAACCATAAATGAAGTTAATTTAATAAACTGTTTTAAAGGTACCGGCGAGAATCGAACTCGCGATCTGCTGTTTACTAGATAGGCGCTTTATCCAACTAAGCCACAGTGACGTCGAAATAAATTTTGTGTGTGTGTTTATTTGTTTAAGCCCACCGATGGAATCAAACGCCTGATTTTAGCGTTGTAAATCCGGAGACATACCGCTGTACTAGCCGGGGGCAGCAGTTTTTGGAGGATATGAAGGCAGAATATGGAGATGTGGCTCTTTACAACCAAGGAACGTGGCACAGTGCCGGAAAGTGTCTTAAACGATTCTTTGGAATAAGGAAAGAAATCTCTGCATTCTTCGATCAGTTTGTTTCATCGGATACAATACAATTGGAAGAAGAGCTCAAAATTAAGGATAGTCTGACACAACTGGCTTTTTTCACGGACATCACCACTCACCTTAATTATCACAAACTGTAGCCCCAGGTACGGAACTAGATGGTTTCGAATTTAATGGGAAACAAAAATGAGTTTCGAAATAAGTTAAGAATTTTCAAAGTTTGTTTAGAAAACAACAACTTGGCCCACTTTCCAAGTTATCAGCAATTAAGAGAACAGTTCAAAGATGACGAGCCGCTTGATTTTTCAGAACTTTGTGTAAATATTGAAGATATCGTAGATGAGTTTAACGCAAGATTCGAAGAATTTGAAATACTAAAATGCAGGATAGAACTGTTCAATAATCCTCTTTGTGTTGACACGTTAAATGTCAACAAGCTGACGTACAACTTGAATTATGTGATTTCCAAGCTGATCCATTTTTGCAAACAAGACAAGAAAAAGGACCAGATTTCTTTTAACTACTTTAAAAAAAAATCGATTTCCAAATCTGCTTTTGGACATCAATGTTTGGTAGCACATACATATGTGAAAGTGTGCACTCTACGATGAAATTCATTTAAATCCACAACAGAAGTCGCCTCACGGATTCTTCTCTGCTTCACCTCCTAAGACTAGCAACGACAGAACTCCATGTCAACATACCCGATTTGGTCAGTGCTACTGAGCGAACCTCAAAGTTCACATTCAAAATTTTATGTTCTTACTACGTTAAATATCATAGATTGTTTGTTATTCTAGTTTCTTTTATATGCAGCATTTTTTCATTAAATTTATTTATTACATGATTTAAGATGTCTAAATTACATTTTCCTTTTATTTTCAAAGTGAAATACATCTTTTTCACAAATATGCCCGTCCACATATCATGTGACATAAAGTAAGTCACATTCAGATCAACTCCTTCCATAATCGTAACTTATGTTAAAAGGACATAAATTAATCCCACGATGGATTACTCTTTATTTTGCATTACGTAACACACCAACAATTCCTAATTTGACAAAATATAATGCCGCCCGTCACTAGTCTCGTGAATATAGTTGTGGCTTTCGAGCACTCTTAAGTTGGAAACTCCTGATGTAGAACATTGCATCTGTATATACATACTAATGAAATGTAATTTTCACATATTTCCGTTAAAGGCCCTCGTGGCCCAGTGGAAAGGTTGTAACATTAAAACTACACTTTCGATACTCGCGGTAAGAACAGCACAGATTTGGCTTGATGATTAGGACTCTCGACTCGCAATGTGTAAGTCGTGGATTAAAATCCACGTCAATGAACATGCTCGTTCTTACAGCCTTGTGAGCGTTATAACGTGTCGCTCAATTCCATTATTCGTTAGCAAAGTAGCCGAAAAGTTTCAATATGTTATGGCAGGATTGCTCATTGACTGCCGACTACTTACAATGGTCAAAACTTTCAAAATATTATGGAAGGCGTAGAAAGGGACAATGGTCAGAACTTGCAACAGCTCATAGAATGGATAAAGAAAGATATTAGTCATAAGTTGCGAAGTATTACAACATGATCATAGATCACGGAGTTGTTATGTGTTGTTTGGCTTCAAGGGAGCTATGACGTGTTAAATTCCTTTTCCAACATTTAATTTGCATTCATTATGAATCTCTTTGTTTTTTTCGGGTATTTCGGGGAGACAGCGACGAGTCTTTGGATTTACAATACTAAACTCGGAGGTTTGATTCCCCTCAGTGAACACAGCAGTTATCCCCCCTGTTTGTCGTTGTCACTGGCTAGATTTATTTCAGAATCTGATTGAAATTACTGGTTGTAGGATATACTTATGCATGTACTTGAATATGTTTGTTTGTTTGTTTTGGAATTTCGCACAAAGCTACTCGAGGGCTATCTGTGCTAGCCGTTCCTAATTTAGCAGTGTAAGGCTAGAGGGAAGACAGCTAGTCATCACCACCCACCGCCAACTCCTGGGCTACTATTTTAACAACGAATAGTGGGATTGACCGTAACGTTATACGCCCCCCACGGCTGGGAGGGCGAGCATGTTTAGCGCGAACCCGCGCCCCTCAGATTACGAGTCGCATGCCTTAACACGCTTGGCTATGCCAGGCCACTTGAATATGTTATCGATAGCTTTCTTATGAGGAGTGTGCCCGGTGTAGCCTTGTTTGTAACATTTTCGAACTGTAAATCCAGTGATTCATGACTCGTGGTCCATTTCCGAAAACAAAACAATTGGAATAGTGAGTGACGGATAGGTCTCACCATTCGGTTACAGTAGCTTAAGTCCAATTCTCTGTCCCCTCAAATATGCTCGCTCTTTTAGCCGTGGGAACGTTATAAAGCTCAGTCAATCCCATTATTCATTGATAAAGGAGTAGCCCAAGCGTTGTCAGTGGGTTGTGATGACTAGCTGCCCTCCCTCTAGTACATCAGTTAAAAATTAGGGACAGCTTATACAGATAGCATGTACAGTTCTGAGCGCAATTTACATTCTTGATCCTGGGTACATAGCCTAACGGAAGACAATATAAGTGGTAATGAATAACTTTTTTTGTTTGGTTATTTTTATTCGCATGATATTAATATCTATGTGAATCGTCACTTTCTGGATGTTGTATGATATTTATTACACATAAATTATAAATAATATAGTAATGGTTTCGAATTGGTCACTATAATTTTTAGATTTTGTGTTTTTTCTTTTGTATTTTTCCTTTGATACGTTATAGTTTCTATGAGTCTTGGGTTGTGTTTTAGTAAAACAACCTTCCAGATTTAGGAATTACACGATCCTGAAACTTGGCGGTTTGTGTGTTGGTTCAGTGAGTTTTGAATAAAATTCACAGTACTTTTTTTCCATAACTTTGTTTCTGTATGTTTACAGAGTTTGGTATATATTAGGAAGACATTCCAAAGAATATATCATATCAAAAGATAATCACCATACTTAATGCGAAAACACAAGTCACCATGAATCTCCTCAACATCCAACAGCCTTCCTGACAGAGTGACAACCTTAAGTACATCAGTGGACAAAGAACCACTACCATGTGGTTCAGGTAACTGGTAAGTTTCACACATTCTGAAGTTACCTTGCTCAAATGGATCAAGAAAAGTAAGTAGGAAAGTAAAATTAACGACTGGAGAAACGACAAAATGACGTATTGCTAAACACTTCTCCAGAATATGACTGCAGTTATTCATCTTGTTATAGTAACTCAGAAATTACCATTCAGTCATGATTGTAGAGAAGATAACCTGTCTTCCATTAACAACACTGAGCTGTTAAAGACGTCCTACCTGGAGTAAACGTTTGACAACCTTTCAAACCCTTCCTAATTACAAGAACTTGTGAGTGAAAGTAAAGAAGAATGCAATGATGTTAACCACACTATATCTAGTGCCGAGGAGGCCTTTCGGGTAACACCAAGGCTCACAAAACCAGCTAGTATACGATAGACATACTAAATTAGTTCGTAGCATGTGTAACACCTCGCAAATAAGTGCTTGTTGATATGTGATGTGTAATACTAACAAACGGTTTATTTGGTGAGTGCCATCTTGGTAGGCTTGAGCCTACAAACAAACAAACAATCATTAAATTGTATAGCCATCTTGCAGCGCCCCAGTGGCTCGGTGGCAAGTCTGAAAGCCTGTAACGCAACAAAAACCACCCAAAAACGGTTTCGATGTCCGTGGTGGTGCAGCACAGATGGCCCATTGTGTAGATTTGTTTTTAACGAAATACACCAATTTACATCCTAATGTAGTTTTAAAGCGTATTCTTGAGGAGTTATCTTCCCTTATTTATTCCCCGTCTCCTATTACGTAACATTTTCTATATTTTTGTATGCATAAGAATATCAGCTTTGTTTTCTTAAACTAGTTATAATTCACAATAGTCTGATAATGAAAATATTGTTCCAATACTGTTATATCTTGGTTGGGCAATATTACCAAGAGAGAAGTCTGGCATGACGTGCTGGTTACGACGCTTGATTTAGTGGCAGGTCCAAATTAACTTCTAATCACCGAACAATTTCGCCCTATTAGTCGTAGGGAGCCTTATTCACGGTCAATCCCACTGTTTGTTTAATAAAGCCCAAGACCCTAAGTATTGGCAGTGGGTGATGTAAATTAGCTACCTTCTAGTCTCTTAATGCTAAATTAGGAACGGCTTGTGGAAATAGCTCTCAAGTACCTTTACGCGAAATTCAAGAAATAAGCACTATAAGAGTGACAGTCAATCGCCTTATTCGATTCCAAGCTGGACAATACCCTTTCAGCGGCGGGTGCTGCTGATTGGTTACCTTCCCGATGGTAAGTAGTTAAAAATTAATAACATCTGTATCTGAATTCCAAGTAACGGGTGTTTTTAGGGAAAGAAAAGCTATACAAATCTTGCGCTAATCTACACGCATGAAAGTTTTGGAAAATAAACACAACCTTTAAAAGAAGTTTTGATAACCACAACTTCATCAGTACAAGTTTGTTTTTTTATAAATGCTACAGAACAAATATAGTTTCCACGAAGGTCTATATGTTGTGATCCTAAAAGTGGAAAACAGGATCGATCTGTGTACCTTAATTGTTCTAAAATCAGGGGTTTGATTTCCCTCGGTGGTCTCAGCCCGATGTGGTTTTGCTATAAGAAAACACACACACACACACATATTAATATTTCTTAGTTCTACAGTTTTTGTTTTTAAAAC
Organism: Tachypleus tridentatus; assembly: GCF_004210375.1. Classification (NCBI taxonomy): domain Eukaryota; kingdom Metazoa; phylum Arthropoda; class Merostomata; order Xiphosura; family Limulidae; genus Tachypleus; species Tachypleus tridentatus. The sequence goes on from NC_134837.1 coordinate 271,970,251, forward strand.
TTATTAATAAAATGACTGATTACCAAAAGGATGTAATTTTGTCAGTAATGAAGTCCGAAAGAAACAAAAGGATTTCAAACCGTGATGGTAAAATGATATATTATTTATAATGAACTAGTTTGGTCACTTGTGATATTTCTTGATGTTCTTGTCGTATGTAAACATTAAAGGAAATGATGAATCATTACGAAGAATGTTTTCTGTCAAGACCTGAATACATCAGTTAGGGGTGTGGCTTGCATCACAGAGTATGAAGGTGGTCTTTTTCCAAAGAAAAAACTGGATTTTTTTATTCTACTTAAATAATTTAGGTGATTTAATTTATCCTAAATGAAGCTCGTAAAACGAAAGTATTCCAAAATTTCAGACACTTTCTTGTTTGAATGGTCGTTTGGTTCACTATTATTGTCCAAATGACCCAGCTTCACATAACTCAATTTACACATTGGTGAAAACAATGACAAGGTGTTTGAAATTTATTGCAGTGAATGTTTAACGTTCAGGGGTGAGGGAGGGATAAGTATTCTGATAGAAAAAAAACAACAAATAAATTTTCATCATAAAACTGTCACCTTAGTTTTGCCTCTGATGTATGTGTCAGTTCTTAATACTTAACCACAGAGGGACACTTTTTTTTATGTAACACATAAAATTGGTTTGGTTTCGTTTGTCTTAATATATTTCCCACTAGTCCTTGTCTATTCTTAGCGACACTAAAGCCGCTTTATTTCCCTTAAATTAGCTCAAACTGGTTCATTCGTCTGTTGTGGGATGTTCGTAAGCTACGTTCACTGGGCAGAAAATCCATCAGCTTAGACTCTAAGGGGTTCCCAACCTTTTGGCATTCGCGAGTTGAAAATGTAATTGATGAAATAAAATTAATGTTATCCCAAGCTACTTCTAACAAGGCTACGCGACTCCCCTGCCAAGGCTTCGCAACTCCCCTGCCAAGGCTTTGCGACCCCCCTGCCAAGGCTTTGCGACCCCCTGGGCCTTAGAGGCTGAGAGATTAGTTCTCACACCGAAAGTGGGAGTTTACGTTACTTGAAGATTCCAGAATTTCTTACTGATGAAAAGCCCATCGTCAAAATATAAGCTCTAAATATACTTTATAAATACAATATTTGTTACTGTAGATAAAACACGACAATGGACGTGAAAATATATTGGACTTGTCAACAGTGGAAATACTTTGTACTTCCACAACTGTAACAAAAGGTGCACGTGTTTACTGAATTAAAATCTGTAGCCCTTTTGAAATCAACTGCTTTCATTATTTTCAACACTTCCTAGTGTAATAAATCAAATTAACCGTTCAGTGGTTTTTCTTAACACGGACACATGTTTATATATAAGGATTAGAACTATTTATCTGACATCACAAGGAATAACCTAATTAATAACTTCTCATTTGTGGTACTGGAAACATCTGGAACATAGGATTTTCGTATGTTAAGGAATGTCCGCTCTCGTACTTTTGTGACATCATACTGATAACTGAAATATATATTTAATCTAAGTGACAAATATTTTTTTTTACTAAATCTACGTAAAGTGTTTTGAAAACAACATAAATAAAGTACTTTTTTCGTTTAAATCAGGCTTATCGCTTAATATTTTAATCTATAATATCTCGAGATGATAAGTGAAAGCAACAGTTTGGAGTACCTTTTGGTGTATTACTATTTCAATGAGACACACACTCTGGCCAACTGGAAGAAAGAGTGTGGAAGCATGGAAGCACAATGGGGTCCTTGAGGATATTATTGGACGGTTTGTGTTGTGCACAAAGCCAAACAATTGACTACCTATGCTCATCCCACCGTGGGTAACGAACCCTGATGTTTATGGTTATACGCTTTCTAGCTTACCTCTAAATCATTGGAAATGGGCGTGTGTAAAACGGATAAAATAATCTACAATAATTAATAAAGTATATAGTAAAATGCTTGTTGCCAACTGGTTTCCTGCCTGTGGTAGGTGATTCGGAATCGGAGACGGCGCAACGCTGTCTGGTTGACACTCTGACAATACCAACTGATATACGAAATTTAAAGTAAGCGGTACAGCTTTATTGGACAAACATTTGCAAAAGGTAATCTTACCTATTGTTGCATTTTGAAACCATGAAGAGTTGTGTGTTTATCTTCTCTTTAAAGTGTTACTTGTTAAAGTCTAAAGTAAATACATGAAACTTAAATATTTTTTTTTATATTACAATTATTTTACCTACCTCTGTATATATATATATTATCAGTAGTCAAAATATTGCTTGGTCTTATTTCATTATTGGTTTCAAACGTCATTTTATAGGCATACCAATTCTGTTTAAAGGATAAATATGATTTTCTAATGGTCCCATTGGAATGGTAACATTTAGAGCTCTACTATAAATGTTTGTTTACAAACTGTTATTATTTTTATAGTTCTACTTAGGTATTTTCTAAATAATATAATTTTCGTATTATTTTTATTATGCTTTTCAAACTCTAAGTTTGATGCCTTTTCCCAAGTAATATTTTTATAGTTATAAGTTCCATACATTTTCGAAAGTAATAATTTTACAGCTGTAAGTTTGATACATTTTCGAAAGTAATATTTTTATAGGTCTATTTTCATGTTTTTTTTCAATAGATATTTTACTATTTTCACAATTTGTTTTCCCTAAACGATAATTTCGTAGCTACTCTTCGATACTTTTTGCATGCAGTAATATTTTGTACATCTAGTTATAACGTATCTTTATAGTGTTCATTCTACGAATCCATCATGTATAAGAGAAAAGACAAACACAATATCAAAACTCTTTGAAATATGGGATGACACTTGGAGTATGTCTTTCTGTCGTTGTCCTCTGGTGGGACAGCGAGAAGTTTACGGCTTTACAACGCAAAAATCAGGAACTCGATTTCCCTCAATAGACACAGCAAATAGCGTGATGTGATTTTGTTATAAGAAAAACACATGCACCTATACACCCTTCTATAATTAGAGATGTTTGTTTGTTTGTTTGTTTTGAATTTCACACAAAGCTACTCGAGGGCTATCTGTGCTAGCCGTCCCTAATTTAGCAGTGCAGGACTAGAGGGAAGGCAGCTAGTCATCACCACCCACCGCCAACTCTTGGGGTAATCTTTTACCAACGAATAGTGGTATTGACCGTCACATTATAATGCCCCCACGGCTGAAAGGGCGAGTATGTTTAGTGTGACAGGGATTCGAACCCGCAACCCTCGGATTACGAGTCGAGTGCCTTAACCACCTGGCCATGCCGGGCGAGTAAGACATTAGAAACTATGTTCTTGTGTCCGACACTGTATCCATAAGTACATCGTAATTTAAAGAACAGTGTATTTTTCACGTGGATCCATGGTGGAGGCTAGAGAACTATTTGTTTTACAAGACACTTAATGCTTTAGAATCACATATTATATGTCTAATTGCAACTTAGCATTTTTATTACTTTTTTAGTATTTCATTAAAATATTACATATCAATAAAGTTTACAATGGTAATAAACAGTTTACGTATCATTTAGCTTCAACTATTGAACTTCGATAAGAAACACTATAACTGAAAACTTGTTTCATAAATAACAAATTCTACGTGTTACCGTATTTCTGATGTCTTAACAGTGGATTAGCGTTAAGTTTACAGGCTTAATCTCTTAAAATCCGGGGTTAGATTCTCTGCGGTGTACAGCGTGTCTGTAGTGCATTGTGTAGCTTCGCACCAATGGTACAACAACGTTTTTATAATAATTTATTCAATACACGTAGTTCACAAACTTGGATCCCATAAATATCTTTATTTTTTTAACAAGACTGAAATGAATGATTGCTCAGCTTTTATCATTATACACAGGGGGCGTATCAAAACCTATAATTCTACATGAAGTGTCCATAGTCACGGCCAGATGGTCAGGGAACTTTAACCGCAATCTGAAGGTTACGAGTTCGAATCTTTGCTCCTTTTAGCCGTGGAAGCGTTATAATGTGGCGGTCGATCCCACTATTTTTTGGTAAAAGACTAGTCCAAGAATTGGCAGTAATGACTAGTTGTTTTTCCTCTAGTCTTTCACTTCTATATTAGGGACGACTAGCGCAGATAACCCTCATGTAACTTTGTGAAATTCAAAACAAATACGTTGTTCGACACGGTCTTGTAATTCCTGATGTAATGTAATGTATGTTAAAATTCCATTAACAGCTCGATGAATCTTTGTTTTTGAGCCACTTATTTTTGTCTTTTAATACTTTAGATTATGATTGCTCTAAACGTATAACTTTAACATAGTATAAAATTACATAGTTACACAGTTTACATTTATATCTTTATATATGGTATATTCATGTCTTTATGTAGTTTAAATTTACAATCTTTATATCGTTTATACAAATGTCAATTGAATTTGTACACAAGAGAAAAACAAACAGTATAATTACACTTGTCATAAAACCTTAGCATTAGGCCTATTATATTTTTAACTAATACCCTTAGGGATTTAAAAAAAAAATTGGTAGATTGTATAACAATGGTATTACAATCACACTTTATTTGTCATATCCATTGTCGACGACGCGTTTTGTTCAATCCAGAGCTCTTCAGGACGGCGAGAATACAACAAACACAGAAGTAGTTGTAATGATTTTACATAAGCCGTTTGATACAATAACAACGTAAGTCGTTTACAAGCTGCTTAGGATTGATTACAATTATACTTGTCATGAAACATTAGTGCGTGTGTGTGTGTTTTCTTTTAGCACAGTCACATCGGGCTGTTTACTGTCTTCACAAAAGAGGATCAAACAATCGATTTTAAAGTTCTAAATCAGTAGGACTTACCGCTGTCCTACTGAAGGACAAAATATTAATATTAGGTCTATTACATCATGGAATATAATGAATAGAAACATCTTCGTAAATGTATTTTGACTGCTTGCCAATATGTATTTGTTTTTATTTACATGTGTCCTTCTAAGTCACAGCATTCAGTGAAATTTATCCATGTAATTAAGCTCAGATGCATGCGTGTATAGAAAACGTCATGTCAAATTGTCGAAGTTTTAGGGTTTAAAACTAACCCTAACTTTAGGGTTAGGCGCCTTTTATAGAGTTTGTTTATAAGTTCTGCATAATTAGGTTAAAATGGCATTTTTTAGCAAATTTTTATGCTTCGTAAATGATGTCTAATTATCTTATCGAATAAGAGGTCTGTAAATTAATATCTAAATTAATATCATATGTTTTTATGTAGTAGAAAACGAGTAATTCTTAAAAAATAAAGTTTATTTCCTAACGACTTTGTGACGTACGAGATATTGAAAACGTGCTATATTTGTTTTTACATTCTTTGAGACGTTTGATGAGGTTGGTAAAAGCGTGAAGTAATCAAACAAAACTTCTTCCTCATCGTCAAAATAACTCATTTAAATATCGTTGTTCCCTTTGTTATTTTATTCTAACACATCATATTTCGAAACACTTTGTATGTGAAACAGTTAAGAGGATTATGTCTCTACTTTAACAAATATGAATAAGTATCGTAAGCCTATCGTATTATTTAGCAGTATTTCATACGAACTAGACCATGGATTTCCAAACGTTTTCGTTCGCCATCACCTGAAATTGAATATGGGGAGTTCTGGAACAGTTAGAAACAGTGATGTCGAGAAACCCACTTGTTGAGAATTTAGAAACGTGTTTGGGTTGAGAAAATATTTTATATAGAAGAGCGAACAACGTTTCGACCTTCGAGGTCTAACTTCTAACTTCTAACATTCTAACTCTGTATGAAGGTCGAAACGTTGTTCTCTTCTATGTAAAATATTTTCTCAACCCAAACAGCCGTTTTGCATATAAAGTTAGAAACAGTATAGCTATAAAAAAAATAGTCACGCAGACCTCTGACTGGGTCCGCCTGTTTTTGTGAGTAAAGTTTTGTAATTCTGTGGGTAACGCTCGCCATTTTGAGTCTTTGTTTCGGTTCAGCATTCACACTTCTCTGTATTTGAACTCGAAGGTCGTAATTCATGGAAATTTTATTTGATGTAAATGCATAAAGCGACAAATGGCATTAGAAAACGAACTGTTAACACATTTTTTCCTATTTAAGTGAAAAGAACTATGAATATGAGTTATGTTTTTTTTTTTAATCTACTTTAAACACGTACTTCATGTTGTATTTTCAAAGTCTCTAGTGTCTGGTTTGTTCTAGACTCTACAAGTTCTTTCTTTCCGCAACTTCTCAACTGAAATATCTACTTTTACCTATACAAGTAAAATAAAAAATAACTTATTTAATACTAGGTATAATAGTTAGGGACCTACTTCATTGGTGACAGTTGTCAGGCGCCAGAAAGCGTGTTATTAGGTGTAGGTTGTTAAAAGAAGTGTATCATCATATGACTACATCATCAACACCAGAGGGAGCGTTACAAGAAGAACGGTGACATATTATTACAGTTATAGTTCTAACTTCTGTATGTTTATATTTGAGCGAGACATTTATTTTATTTTATTTATCTTTTAGTAAAACAATATAACTTGAGGAAACATTTTATTTTTACACTTGGCTCAAAGTTTTTGTTTTATAATAAATATATTGAATAACATAAGAAAGGAAATTTATTTGAGCCTCTAAATAATGTACAGAGATTTAAATTTTGTATTTAGCTTTATAAGTTAATGTGTATAATTATTCTGCTAACTCTTAATGTTAAACGAGTATATATCACGCTACGTAAATAGCTATGTTTAACTATTACTACTTTAGAAATTAAAAATAAAGTTCTTATCTTTATGTCGATATTTTCATAAAAGTTTGAAAATATTCTGGCAGATCTCTATTAAACTAATTGCGTATAATCATTCTTTCCTTTCTATCTGATAATCATTAACCTTGAATGTAAAGAAATCTCCATACCGTGTGGTAACGTCGACTTTAATGGATATTTAATCTAACTCATCATAACTTTTAATTGGGCTTTAACGCGTCACTGAACTTAAAAAGTCAATAAACATAATTTGTTGATTGTTTCCTTCAACACAGTGATACAAAACACTGTGTGTCTATGATAGTTTATTTCTAAAGATTTGAAGGAACGTATTCATTATGTACATTTCATTAGCATACAATTATCGTACACTTTCTACTAAACTAGACTCCATTAACTGATTATTCACGTTTTCAACCATTATGTTTAAGCATATAATACAATTTTTCATATAGATATGATGTCATCAATGTAGGTAAGTTAAACCACAACAAACATTTAAACTTCTGTCACACATACTGCAACATGTATTCACAAAACTTGAAGTATTGGATAGGGAGTTATGATCTCAGATGAACTGCTCAGACTTATAGCTAATCATTTATTGAGAACGTACAAGAAAGGTCGAACAGTAGAGTAATACCGAAGTTAATTACAAATATTAAAAGTGAGAAACCTTTTCATCAGTAGAGGTAACACATACAGACATAGCTTTCTCTTTCTCGAGACGTGTTGGTCTTGAAAAGGACCTCTACATATAATGGTTTAGACTTTAGACGAAGCCATTTTCGTTAGACGAATATTACCTGTCTTTTTCATCGTCTGGATGAGTTCTCATTTCAAAAACATGGTGCTCAGTCCTCAGTATACCTACAGTCTAAAGTAATAATATCTGTAGCATATCCAACTATTCTATCGTGTGATTAGTCAAAAAGAATAGACCACTGTGAACAAAACAAAGGGAACATTTTCCAAAGTGGCTTAACCTAATGTGGTCTCTTGAAATCCATAACTCAATAGACTATCCACGTCGTGCTGGAATATCAAACACTAGTTGTTTTTTTTAACTCTCTCGCTTATAATCTACAAACATATAATGTTGTTACAGAGAGCTTTCCTAATTTGGCTAATTCTAAGGAACACGTATGTTTAGCAGATTTCTAATCGTGGTAGCGATTCCTGTGAGTGTAAGTAAAAGACATTTGGTTTTCCTGTTATTTTTTGCTGGTTGTTTTTACTTATTTTAGCATAACAGTAAAAAAAAAAAAAAAGTTTTGACAAAATATCTGATTATTTCATATTATTTTATTCCTTCATGTAAAACTCGATTTTATTGTCTCATGAAAATTAATTTGTTAAATATTTTACATTTCGAAATAGATATTTTCCTCAAATAAATATTGTTCGAATTGCCGTCACACCAAAACATGCTCGCCCTCTCAGAAGTGGGGTGTTATTATGTTACAGTTAATCCCACTATTCGTTGGTAAAAGAGTAGCCCAAGGGTTGGCAGTGGGTGGTGATGACTAGCTACCTTCCCTCTAGTCTTACACTGCTAAATTAGGGACGTCTAACGCAGATAGCCCTCGTGTAGCTTTGCGCGAAATAAAAAAACAAACAAACATAAATGTTAAATCTTTGAAACAATGTTAGGGTAACATATGATGCATAATATTTAACTTCACTTATTCAGTATACAAAGATCATCAAATATATGTACGTTAGTCGTTTCTTTTGCCAGTTGAAAATCAATGTTCAGTGTTGTTACATATCAGATGCAGTTTTTGTTCCTATTAGTAATTTAATGGCACAAGATACGAATCACGATTTGTCATACAGTTTATGTTTATTTTTACGTCATGTCCATATTACTATGTGTTCATTTCAATTCAGTATATAAGTTTTTTTAATATAGTTCATAAACAATTATTGTATTTTGCTCAATTCGTTACACTTTATAACAAAATATTTTACCTTTAATAGTTACTTCTGTTAAATCTGTGCTAAATGAACGACGACATTTTTGGATTACAGGAACAGCCGAATCCACAGCAATTACCTAGTAATATTTCTTTATAAATCATTCACTACAGGTTTCTAACGGGTAAACACGTAACAGCAACTGGACCATTTTACTTTCTACAGAAGTAATGGTTAAACACGAATATTTACAGGTGTTGTATATACTATTTTAATATTAAAATTTTGCAGAAGAATTATATATATTAACTTATACTGTTAAGCAAGATACTATAATTATTGTAAATTATTTAGAAATTTAGATAAGTGTCTTTTCAGGAAATTGGATGTAATGGTTTCTATTAATTACGAAAACGAAAGCTTGAAATCTAATAAAATAACACTCAAAAATAATATGCGTTGCCAAGGACGTTTTATTGTTATGTTAAAAATACATAATATATAATAAGCAAAAAGCAGTCTCGCTCAAATATTAACATACAGAAGTCGAAATTATGGTATTGTTGACGTAATCATGCATCTCGCTCTCTCCTAGTAACACGCCCTCGGTAGCAGACGATTTCTGTATAGTTTAATTTTACAGAACTTTCCAAGAGGAATATGTTCATCAACGATTTAAGGTCTTCATAATAAACACTGAATTAAACCTCAATAAAAAAAAGCGTTTTAATCACGCGTATATTTGATAGTCCTGTAAGCCTATGTGCTAGTAGACCTACTCGCGTAGATTGTGATTTAACCACAACGAACTTCCCTGCAGTCTCTTTCAAACATATGCTTTTGTTGATAAACCGAACTGCTTCTGATTTATAACTTTGTTGGTTACAGGGCCCCTAGGAACATATGTGTCATACATAAACGTAAACAAAATCGTTATACATTTTGTAACTGGTTCCGCTGGTTACTCATATGTATTTTGTACAGAGCATGCGTGGCTCACCCGATTTTTTGTTCTCAGTGTCACCATGTTTTGTAACAAAGAAAGAACATAATTTAATACAATCCGTGTATGAGATTCGTTGTTAGTGCCCTTTAATAACAATTTGATAGTTTATTTGTAGTCCTAGTAGTTTAGATTTTCCAAATGTGTATTAAACCCTAAAATATAAACAATAAGATTTAAGGGTTATTGTTTATATTTTAGGGTTAAGATAAACAACAGTTAGTTAAGTTTAATGCGTGTTTTTTTATTTATTTGTTAAGTTTCTGTAAGCTTTAGGGTTACCCAGATAAGTTAAATCGGCGAATCAAAAGATGTATTTTCCATTTATTCTACTGTTGTTGTTTTTTCAAAATATGTGCAAAATTATTATTCCCCTCACGATAAAGTTAAACGGTTCCAAAAATATGAGGAACTATTTGATCATTAATTGTTATTGTTTACATTATTATTATTAATTTGTTATGTTCTAAGAGCCGCGACACATTTTGTTCGTGTCTTGAATGCTTCAAAATGTTTTTGCATATATTCAACTGTTACCGACTTGCAAGGCCAATGAGTTACTAAACAGCAATTGGTACGTTTATCACGTGTGTCCGTGGGTAGAAGTAGCGAGAAATTTAACCTATCTACTTTTGCAATTTGATTTAGTTATAATACGATTTGGTAGGTATTGTGCAACAAACCACCTCTAGTATTAAACTACAACACGAAGTGTACACCGTATACTCATCGATCGCGTCTCGAGCAGACGTAAACTTCAACTAAAAGTTCGAGCATCGAGTACTGCTCTGAGGTATATAACACTTAAACTAAAACATTGTTAGTTGGAAGGGAATGCAAGCTGTCTTTACTTCTTAGTATGTTTATTATTGGTTGCTTTTATTCATTCAGCCAGAACGCGTATAGCATACAGCAACTTTAGCCTGCACTTGAAGTAATTCAAGCTACTCAGAAGCTTACCTCAACAAACACATAGAAAATTTGAAATAACTAAAAACTTAATTTGATACACATTTAGGAAATTTATAATTTAGAACTACTTTATAGTTTAGTTTAACACACATTTAGAAAATGTAAACTACGAAATGGTTAGTTTAATACACATTTAGAAAATGTAAACTACGAAATGGTTAGTTTAATACACATTTAGAAAATTCAATCTACGAAATGCTTAGTTTAATACACATTTAGAAAATGTAAACTACGTAATGCTTAGTTTAATACACATTTAGAAAATGTAAACTACGAAATGCTTAGTTTAATACACATTTAGAAAATGTAAACTACGAAATGCTTAGTTTAATACACATTTAGAAAATGTAAACTACGAAATGCTTAGTTTAATACACATTTATAAAATGTAAACTACAAAATGCGTAGTTTAATACACATTTAGAAAATGTAAACTACGAAATGCTTAGTTTAATACACATTTAGAAAATGTAAACTACGAAATGCTTAGTTTAATACACATTTAGAAAATTTAAACTACGAAATGCTTAGTTTAATACACATTTAAGAAAGTTAAACTAACAAAACTTTCAGTTTAACACAACTTAGGATATTTAAACACACTAAAGTTTATTTAACACAAGTTTAGGAAATTTAAACAACATAAAAGCTTAATTTAACACACACACACACACTAAGAATATTTAAACTACCTAAAAGCTTAGCTTAGAACATACTTAGAAAATTTAAATTAACTAAATGGTTATTTTATCAAACACGTAATAATTTTAAATTATCAGAAATCTTAGTTTAATTTAGCATACAAAATATAAACTGCCAAAACGTTTAGACTTTGAGTTTTGGTAAAGACATAGGTAATGACATCTATCAAAAACGTATTTCAGTGACCAATTGGGTAGCTTAAGTTTTAAAAGAAGCCAAGCGTATTAAGGCGTGCGACTTGTAATCTGAGGGTCGCGGGTTCGCATCCCCGTTGCGCCAAGCATGCTCGCCCTTTCAGCCGTGGGGGCGTTATAATGTGACAGTCAATCCCACTATTCGTTGGTAAAAGAGAGTGCCCAAGGGTTGACGGTGGGCGGTGATGACTAGCTGCCTTCCCTCTAGTCTTACACTACCAAATTAGGGACGGCTAGCACAGATAGCCCTCAAGCAGCTTTGTGCGAAATTCAAAAAACAAACAAACATCGATAGTGTTTCTACAACCTATTAGATCATACCGTATCAGATTACACCGTATTTAACTGATTTTGTTTTCGGTACATTTATTGAGTCTGAAACAATCTTTTTAATAAAGCTTGTGACACGTTAACTATTTGAATACGATCCACTATACATTAAAGTATAAACATTATTCGACACTTCTGGTTAGGCCTCGTATGGCTAAGTGGTTACTGCACTAAACTTGGTATCCAAAGGTCGCGGGTTCGATTCCCCGTCACACCAAATATCCTCATCCGTGGAGGCGTTATAATGTGACAGTCAATCCCACTATTGATTGAGGTGATGGTGGGTGGTGATAACTAGCTGTCTTTCCTCTGGTCTTACACTGCTAAATTATGGACGGCTAGCGCAGATAGCTCTCGCGTAGTTTTGCGCAAAACTGAAAAACAAACAAACCTGGCGGACAATGTGCAAATAACCTATTGTGTAACTTTGCCCTGAAACAAATAAACCAGCTGACATATAGTATAAGTACAAAGATATAGAAGAGTACATTCTCAAAATGTATTTACTTTACGTGTTTTCAAGTCATCCTTTTCTATCGAAGATCAAACGGAACTCGCGTACTCTAAAGACCTAAGTATCCAGCTGTAAAAAATAAACATTTTGCTCAGTTAATGTCGTCTTTGGTTTGAGATATTTTTAGTAAAATAATAGATATTTCTTCTTCTTGTTTTTGTAGTATACTCATCTGCACACATTAGATCCTTTAAAAAAATTAAATACGATAATTCTCAGTAGCGTGAGATTTGTTCTTGTAAAAAAATTCAAAGATTTTGTAAAACAATACAAAGATGAATTGATTTATCAGCTTATAAATTCTTTTACATAGAGGATAAACTGAGGGAAAACGTAAAGTTTGAATAATCTGTTTGTTCATGAATAAACGTATATAATTTGTACAAACTTCTTAAGGTTAATGTTTATTAATTAGAGGTGTGATAAAACAATATTTTGTACCTATTTTAGGTTTGTCATAGATAAGGGAAAGAATACCTGCACTCAGTATGATTTTTATCAATGTTAGAAAAACTCAGTGTTTCTCCAGTTAAAACAGTTAACAGCATTATTGGTTAATTGTGAAAAAAACAACATTATTAATGGTGGCTTATGATCAAACGGTGTTGTATTTGCACTAAAGAAGTGAAAGTCTGATTATTAAACAGAAGAAAAAATGCCTTTGTTTTTAAATCCTATTACTGTGTATGGCATTTTGCCACTTAAGATTTCAAAATGATCTCGACTAATACTGCTAAAAATATACTGATTGTGATAATAAACTATTCACCATTTTAAGACTTTATTTTCTAGCACAGTTAAACGTGAATAAAACACAAATTACATAGTCAAAAATAACAAACAATAAAACCCACAACAATAAAGATCGAGTTTTAGAATATATGAGTTTCTTAATTCATTGTTATACTCACTAGTTTAACTTAGACTCAAGCAACGTATCTTAGCATAGTTTATACCAATAACAGTATTGTAAGGAATTTCACTAGAACATATATACTCATATCTGATTGTTCCAAACCTCAGTCATTCAGCTTTGACTGGAAGAAAAATAATGAATTTGAAAGAGGGAATACAACGCTACTGATATATGATAGTGCAGGGTTGATAAGAATCTAAACTATAATGTGCAAAAACAGATTAATTAATTAATATTAATTAGTTATTACACATTAGAACATTCTAGCACTTTTACACTCATTTTTCACATAACGTTTTTGATGTATGAACTCTTTAAAGCTAAAAAACTATATATATATACACACACACACATATAATATGTGTTCAGAGTATGAATTATCTTCGAAAGTTAGGCTTAATTAAACTAAGATTTTAAAAAAATAAATGCGTGAAGTTTCGTCGTTAATTAAAATAATTATATTACTTCAAACCCAAAGTCTTTTTTACGATTTGCTTTCATCACTTATACTTGTCTGAGCAATTTTATAAAGTAACAACAAAAAGTGAAAACAAAACCTACAGTATATAAAACTACAGAAACGTGTCTTTTTCTTTATGAATTGTTTGTGGTGAAGGTGACCAAAAATATATCTTTCATTTAAAATCTATATCTCATTTGGCTAACATTAAATATACTGAAACACTAATATAGATATTACCTTACCTGACGTGCTTTAAAATAAAGCTAACATTAAATACAGTGGAACAATAATACAGACATCACCTAGTGTGTTTTAAAATAAAGCTAACATTGAATACAGTGGAACAATAATATAGATCTCACCTGGCGAATTTTAAAGTAAAGCTAACATTAAATACAGTGAAACAATAATATAGATCTCACCTGACGAATTTTAAAGTAAAGCTAACATTTAATACAGTGGAACAGTAATATAGATCTCACCTGGCGAATTTTAAAATAAAGCTAACATTAAATACAGTGGGACAATAATATAGATCTCACCTGGCGAATTTTAAAGTAAATTTATTATTAAATACAGTGGAACACTGATACATACCTCATTTATTGTGTACTATAGATAATGCAATATTTGTCTGGATTAAACGCTTAGTTATTTGTCTTGAATGTAAATATAACAATAGTTAGAATTCGTTTGTTGTGTTTTAAGTTATTGAATTAGATATCTGAATGAAATATTTATATACAGTATTGAAAATAATCATGGAAATATACAAATATGCCCAGACCGGAGCCACAAACAATGTGTACTGAAATATACAAAATAAAACAAGTTGTGTAATTCATTTGTATTTTATATATTTTTTAAACAGAGCAGTAAACATTGTTATGATACCATAACTTCATAAATGTGTCTGAGTGAATATTGTTTCAAATATACTGCACTGCTCTTAATTTAACCAAGTTGTTTGGTTGTCGTTGGATCTGTTCAGTTTTCATGTAAACTCACACATTCTTAAAAATATTCATTTCGGGACTTAATGCAAGCCAAGCTATGATCTCGAATGTGTCATTTCTCATATAAACTCACAAATCCTTAATAACATTAATTTCCGGACTTTATGAGGGTCAAGCCGTAGTTGCAAATGTTGAAACAGTCTTTTTCTTCAGGTATTAGTTATTCCAACACATTTGCTTCATGCTTTAGTTCCCCATCTTTCCAGAATCTCCCTTCCCAACAGGTCACGCTCCTGAGGAAATGTAATGAATAAAGACGTGCTTGAACCTGTTAGCAGTCAGGGTGCCATCACTTTTATGCAGATCTCTAACACTATTGGCTGAAATGCAGCCCAAATTTGTATTGATATTACAGAATACTTCACTGTGGATTCGCGTTTCCCATAATACCATTTTCATCTCTACCATCGAATAAATTATTGTTCATCATTGCCAAACAATTTGAATCCAAATTAATCTGTAAAGAGCATCTCCTCCATCTTTACTCATCATATGTTTTGGAATCCGAAACCAGTTTCGGACATTTTAGTTTGAGTACCTTTTCCTAACAGTATTTTTAGCAGCTGCATTTCTATTGAGGTCTCTTCATACTAATGTACAACTTATTGTTTTGGAAGTAACATTCGTAGTTATTGCTAGGTCAGTTGCAAGCTCTCTACTTGATTGTCGCAAAGAGCATACACTTAATATAAAGTAACTGTTGCTTAACATAACTCTCTACCTCACCTGTTTCCACTGTTAACGATACTGGCTGTAATGTCCTCTTCAGAGTTTCCAGGCAGCTCCTAATTAAATATATGATTTTATTTCTATTTGTCACATGACATAGTTTTCACCAGCAACACTACTGATGTCTACTCGTTTAACATATGCCTGCCTGTTTTGAAAGCCTTGAACGTATTAACCACTCTACTATTGAAAATAGAACTCTTGCATGTACTTTTATAATGCCTGATTCGATTAGGTGAATGACAGCCAATCACTGTGGTGACTATCATCATGTGACTGTATTTCGGTGCAATCAATTTTCACGGAATATTATTATACCTATTTGCATGTTATATCTGTTTTATTCACTATTTCCATGATTATTTCTAATACTATAAAAAAGCCATTTATTTCGAATGGAAGTAATATTAATTTTAATCAGAGTAAAATGTTCATGTAAGTTTTGTTAGTCTTACTAAACACATAGTTGTTACTTGTTGACGTTAAACTTAAAATGTCATCCTTCTTTTGTGACACACGAACATTCATTTAGGAACTGTCAATGTATAATTTGCTAATGTAAATGTATCCGTGTCTCAACTGTATGATATGGAGAGAACATATATTATTTTTCAATTTAGCTTCAGTTACATTAAGTAGTAGGGCCAGTAGATGACGCAGAAAGCTACGAATGCGCATGGAAAAGCAATTCTGCATAATCTATCGATTTGTTGTGCGCGTATCTTGGTAGCAGGAGTTGTTACAGGTTCAAGGATATTTTCGGCTGTTTTCTTGGAATCTTCTTCTTTGATGTCACTCTAAAAATATAAGTGAAAACAACTTATTTTATGTAGAGAATACGTAGGTTACATAACAAGTACAAAACAAGGCTAAAGGAACCCTTAATTTGTATTATTGCATGAGATGATTTGAAAGATGTTTTTGAATGGTAAAGGGTGGAGGAATATCCAGACACGCACGCAAATATTCAAACAGACAAATTTTCTAACTTTAAGTTCTACAAGGCATCATCAGAGCCGTCGAGATCTGATATGCTTGGAGTCTGTAATATAAAGTTACGGTATCAGTTCTCATACTCACTGTATGTTGCTATATCTGTGAATTTTCTTTATTGATTACTCATTGATTATTTGACAATTTTAAGATTACAAAACACTCGAAAAGTAATATTATTAAATTTTCTGATAAATACATAAACTAAATTTAAATAAAAGGTCATTCTGGAACCTACCTCTGAAAAATTATACAATTAAAAAAGCCAGAACAAACTGAATATTTGAATACTCTGAGGAACCAAAGGTGTGTTTTTATGCAGAACAAATACAAGGCTTACCAATGTCTACTCTGACTTATGAGAAATCAAAGGTGTGTTTTTATCCAGAACAAATACTAGGCTTACGAATGTCTACTCTGACTTATGAGAAATCAGAGAAGTGTTTTTATCCAAAACAAATACAAGGCTTACCAATGTCTACTCTGACTTATGAGAAAGCAAAGGAGTGTTTTTATTCAGAATAGATTCAAAACTCCATAATATTTACTATGATTTGGGTAAAATCAAGACAATGTTTTCATGAGAAACAAATTCAAAAATTAAAAGTGCCTATTCTGGTTTATGAAGTATAAAGGGGGTGTTTTCATCCTTTTAAAACTGCCTAAGTGATAGTATTACTATCCTGGAACAGATGTAAGCACTTTTTGTGATTTGAAGTAAACGTATTCCTCCTAATGCTTTACTTCTACACTTATGGGTAAAACAACATTGCTTAGCTGTGGTGTATAAACACTTTATTGTTTACTAATCTACTTTATCAACAAAGGTGTTTATTTGTTTTTAACGCAGTGTTTACTAACGGTAATCAAGCACGTAGATGTTGAACACACACGTAGCATGCACTTTACGTTTTGTCATTGAAGAGCTCAGAAACATTGATTTTTCGGGAATCGAATCTTGAATTTCTCTCTGGTTCATTGAACCATCATATTTGTTTGATTTTTGTAATAAAATTACCAGTTAGTACTCATTAATCAAAATCGTTCGAAAATTTCTTCATAGATACGACATAAGGAAAGTAACTTATTTATACAAAAAGTGATTAACAGTGGGGAACATTTAAAAAAAAAAACATCCCTAGTAGCACATCGGCATGCCTGCGGACTTGTACTGCTCGAAACCGGGTATCGATACCCGTGGTGGGCAGAATACACATAGCCCTTTATGAAGCTTTGTGCTTAACTACAAAACAAACAAAGAAAAAAAATTAAAAATTAAATACTTTCGCTATTTAGAACTAGAATGTAAAAACTGAAATACTTTAATTACATAGAGGTAGAATGTACAAAACAAAATACTTTCGTTTATACAGGTAGAATCTAAAAAATAAAAATTTGTTTTATAGTCTATGTACATTGGAAAACCAAATGTCAGGAATGTTATCTATATATTTTAACCACAAGACAGGGTTTCAACCTTCCTTTTAGATTCATGAAGTAAACGTATGTCGTTTTCTAGTATGTACAATAGCTAACCCTATTTGTCATAGCGTATCCTGTTTCTTGCGTCATTTTATTTTTGGACACAAAACAACTATTGGTCAGAATAAAATAAATCTCTCTCTCCTAAAACGTTTTAGAGGGACATGAAAAAGAAATATTCGGGTCTTTTTAGTGATTGTCTACGGTATTCGTTGTTGTTAATGAACCTTTATGTCTACATATTGACTGGTATACAAAAACTACGTCTAGGCAGATAAGGTTTTATGGGATTGGTAGGCATTTACAATACTCTAATGAATCCATTGTTGGTGTTGTTTTTGTAATATATTTCTTCTTGGAAAGGTTTATAAACTAGGTGGAGATATGTAAATAAACAACTATTTTTTTTACTATTTTTGTTTAAACTGGAAGCCCTCTAGTGATACGGTGGTACGTCTGCGGACTTATACCTCAAGAAACAGCGTTTTGATACCCGTGGTGGGTAGAGCATAAATAACCCACTGAGTAGAACTGTTTATAACTATAAAAAATTCAATCCTTAACCTGTAAATACAAATATATTAATCAGGTTGCACATGTCTGATATTTAAATAAAATTACACAATGGTTGGGCGTGAAAATAAGGGGTAATTAAAATAAATTCTAATCCTTCACATTTCGATTTTTCTTTTACATTTATACGAATTATGTAATCTTCACAAAATCCTCAAAAGAAACTCAGTTGAAAATTAAAATCAGCCGTTAATGAAAAAGAGTAATGTCCAGGAAACTCAGATTAACAGCATAATAAATTAAAACAACAAACTTCTGTTCAACGTATTCGCCCACCAGCAACTCACTCATCTGTGAGTTTTCAGGTTCACGCCGCTTAAAACTACTATTCGGTACTCGTGATTGACACAGCGCAAATGGCTCATTGCGTATCTTTGTACTCGCCGACAAACAAACTGAAGTATTCATACAATATTTTGAAAGATGTAACTTTCCCGCAATTAAGTTAAAAACAACAACTACTACCAATGAAAATATTACCTTCATTCCTCCATTATATCCTTCTGTACTAGAGATCTATAAATGAGAAAAAACACAAAATTCAACAATTATTTTGCAATAATCTAACGAAATAAATTAACAAAATCACAAAATGTTAATAGTGTAAACTGAACAAATTGATTTAAAATACTTAAAGTGCTATTTAAATGTCGTTGACTTTCAAGGCTTGGCATGGCCACGTGGTTAAGGCGCTCGGCTCGTAATCCGAGAGTAGCGGGTTCGAATACTCGTCACACCACCAAACATACTCACCCTTTCAACCGTGGGGGCGCCTTAACGTGACGGTCGATCCTCCTATTCGTTGGTAAAAGACTAGCCCAAGAGTTGGCTGTGGGTGGAGATGAGTAGCTGCTTTCTCTCTAATTTTACACTGCTAAATTAGGGACGACTAATACAGATAGCTCTCGTGTAGCTTTGCGCGAAATAAAAAACAAACAAACTACAATACCTCATTATTTAACATCTCAGTGGTGTATAAATATTATTTTATATTATCCATCTACGGTTAATATTGTTTTCATCATCATAACTAGAATTATGAAATTAAAAAAAAATTAACAATTCATCTACGTTTCATATCAGTGAGGTAATATAGTTATGTCAGTTTACATAAAACTTCTCATTTCAATAATAAAACGTTTCAGTTGGTTTTAGTTTGTTTTGAATTTCGAGAAAAGCTACACGAGAGCTATCTGCGCTAGCCGTTTCTAATTTAGCAGTGTAAGAACTAGAGGGAAGGCAGCTTCTCATCACCACCCACCGCCCACTCTTGGACTACTTTTTTTTTTACCAACGTATTGGAGTGTCACTAGTGGGATTGTTCGTATTATCATAACGCCCCCACGGCTGAAAGGGCGAGAATGTTTGGTGTGACGGGGATTCGAACTTGCGACCCTCAGATTACGAGTCGATCGTCTTAACCACCTGGCC
>NC_134837.1:271990764-272074649 GCF_004210375.1 Tachypleus tridentatus
CCACATCAACCGGCCTACTCCTGACAACGCTCACAACCGAACTCATCTGTCCCCAACAAGAGCCGTCAACCCTCATTTAAGAAAGGAATGTTCCTCATAACTGAATTTTCAAGCTTATCAAATAAAAACATTTTTCATGATGAATTTTGAAAAAGTTTAAAAAGAAAAGTTGAATAATGGAAGACTTACTTATACCCTACTCACGTCTGAGGATTATAAACATACAGTTTCAGAAATCTTTATTCAAAAGTGTATACTGATTTTGTAAAGGTTAAAAAAACCTCCCATAAATATGTCAATAAAGTACTTTAATTAGATGTTTGGTTACTTTTAGCGTGTTGTAAACGGACGAGTTATATACGGTTTATTGAATTAAAAGAAGTGTTGAAATATCAGACTTGAAGCTAGTGGAATCTTCTAGAAAATATTCCAAAGCAAAACGCTGCTTCGAGAAACTATCACTTACTCTCAATAAATCAGAGAAACTACCACTTACTTTCAAGCTCCTAGCCGTCCCTAATTTAGCAGTGTAAGACTAGAGCGATGGCAGCTAGTCATCACCACTCACCGCCAACTCTTGGGCTACTCTTTTACCAATCAATAGTGGGATTGACTGTAACTTTATAACGCTCCAATGGCTGAAATGGCGAGCATGTTTAATGTGACAGGGGATTCGAACCCGCGACACTCAGATTACGAGTCAAGTACCCTCATCACCTGGCCATGCTGACCCCTCTTGTTTATATATATATATTTATTTATTTATCTTTAACATTTACAGTTATTCGTCGATTTATGACAGTTCAAAAAGTTTTAATGTCTTCTCTGAAATGCCCACTCTTTATACTTAAGCCCCAAGATACATATTGGGCTATCAGTGCAGTGACAGCAACGACTATCGAAACCCAGTTTTCTTAGGGTTATAATACTGCCGCTGCGCCACCACTGTCCATCGTATATATTCAACTCTTAAAGGTTCAACTGTAGATATGATGATGTTTAGCTTAAGCCTTTCTTAGTGTTATACATTTCAGTTTTATAAAGGTTTTGTCCTTTTTATTCTTGTCTTTTCATTTTTATATTATAATGTAACTTAATTTATTACTATTATTTTTTAGTGTTACTTACAATATTGTGTAAATATAATTTTTAATTTAACGCTTTTTATTTTTGGCTTATGTAATCTTAAGTAATTTATTTTGTGGTTTCGTGTAATTTTTTGTTGGCTTTGCTATTTCTGATTCTTCTTGTCTTATTATGATCTCAGAATGACTTACTCTTATTTTTCTACTTTTGTTTTTGAGGTGCAAAAGTCGTTTTAATGTACTTTGATATGATTTACTTGATGGGGAGGGGGCAAGCATGGCCAGATGATTAAGGCATTTAACTCGTCCTCTGAGGGTCGCGGGTTCTAATCCCCATCATCGAATAGGCTCAGTGTTTGGGGCGTTATAACGTATAAGTCAATCCCACTTTTCAGCGGTAAAACAGTAGCTCAAGAGTTGGCTAGCTACCTTCTCTCTAGTCTATTATTTTAAAATTAAGAACGATCACCAGGTAAATCATCGACGATGCATCGATACCTAAGGTGTCCTAACGGTCGCACACGGCCTTGGAACTAACGAGTAAAAAAAAGGACAAAAATATTCACAGCGTTCACAACGATCAATTGTACAGCCAGTCACGAACATAAAAGTGAATGTGGAGAAGAAAGCAATTCGTGTTTGTACATCCAAACCTTACTGTCATTTATTTCTTCCTACATTCAATTCCCGCTCGATTCGAAATAAATAGTTACACAGAGCTGGACATAACACACAGCTAGATTTCTTATCAGTAGAAACACATACACGTTATACATTAACTTTCGAATCGACCGGAAATAAATAAATAACACATGCAGACACGTGTTATTTTGTTAATCCTAACTAAACTGATTCACAATTCAGGTGCGAACGTGTATCCAAAGGCAAATGACATTACATTTTAAAAATAATTAAATAATTGTGCTGGTTTTGTTGTTGTTTTATTTGAAATATTTTTACCGTATTAGAACAAATAATTCAGCCGACAATCTGTGAACGTCAAACTATGCATTTTTTAAATATTTATACATTAGCTACTAGTGATTTAGAATTATGCAAACGAAATTTGATTGTTGGTCAAAAAAAGGATGAAAAGACGTTTGTCTTTCGATATTAGAAATTTGTTTTTTCAAGTTAAGCACAAAGCTACACAACGGACGATCTGTGCTCTGTCCACCATGGGTATCGAAACCCGGTTTCTTGCGCTATAAGTTTGCAGATATACCGCTGCGCCACCGAAGCATGGCTGGACAAGATGTTTTGTTGTTAAGTGCAAAAATACACAATGGGCTATCAGTGTTATGCCTTCCTAAAGTATCAAAGCCAAATTACTTTGCGTTATAAGCTCACTGACTTGTCAAAGAACCACCAGGGAGAGGTTGTAAAAGAAGAAAATTAAAAGCCAGTCTAACTAAAGCAAAATATATTCTTGAATCAAAACCACCATAATACCGAAAAGAAATACTCTATAACTAAGCTAATTACGAAGCCAATAGAAAGAATATTTGTAATTAAGGTAACGTGGATGTATCCACTTCTGGATAGTATATGATATCGAATAATTTTATCCTTCCATTTTAAAGCGATTTTTATAAATCGGTTTTGTCCAAGCACATATATTTTGTTTAATTTAAACTTATACGGGTTGAAGTAAGTAAATAAGCTCTAGTACCGCAGCGTTTCGCAACGTTTTTGATAGCAGGAACCAGCATGCTGCTTTCCTACACCGTCATGTACCACTGAAATGTAAGAACAGGAGGGGAAAACACTATATTCATATGAATATTCTGTCAGTTTTGGTTTATTCATTGTTGTTTCTTCGTTAACTCTCACTCACCGGTAGTTGAAAGACACTGTTCTAACGCTGTTGATTTCTTAGATCCATTTATTTTCAAGTTGCTGTGTTTCTGATTTTAGACTTATTCTCCTGTGCTATTTATCAGAGCAGATTTAACACGTAAGCTCCCAAGCCTATTTTGCTGATACATTCCAGGGTCACAGTAGTCATTTTATAATTACTTTTTAGGAAGAGTGTATATGTAGCCGTTGTGTCCCAGCCAATAGGTGGCCCTTTAAAAAGAAAATAGACGACAACTTGCCGGTGGGTCGTGTGGGTCTTATTGGAAGACTATCACGACCCACCGGTGGATCGTGTGAAAGCCAACGTGTTAAAAAAAAATCATATCAACAATTCGATCGCTTACTTGCACGCTTTTCACTGACTGAAACTCAATTACTTTAGTCAGGCTAAGGGTTCCCCATGAGTGCGATTACAGACAGAAAGTGCACTCGCGAATTTAAGGTATTGTTAGATATTTCTCTACAACCGTACGTTAGTTGCCCAACTAATAATAATTTTATTCTTGGATTATTCACCAAATAAATGTCAAAAATAATAATATTACACGCGGCTCTCATGACAGCACGTGACTGTCATATAGTCGTCTCGTTTCTTTGTTGGGTCTTCTGCCGTTGAAGTAACGAAGTTCGCTACCAGAAAAAATATACTAAAACAAGATACAGTTTAACGATATGCGTTATACTCTGACGTTTACATCAGTGTTACAGACAGGTGCGAAATGACTTTATGTTTTTAGACTGCAATTAGATAAAAAGGAACGAGCTGTTTGTCATTGGTGTCCACGCATTACAAGCAGTCGCGAAAAAACCCTCGTTGTGTTTACCAGTTTGTAACGTGCTCGGATATGATAACGTTTGTTTGTTTGTTTTTTGAATTTCGCGCAAAGCTACACGAGATATCTGCGCTAGCCGTCCCTAATTTAGCAGTGTAAGACTACAGGGAAGGCAGCTAGTCATCACCACCCACCGCCAATTCTTGGGATAAACTTTTACCAACAAATAGTGGAATTGACCGTAACATTATGACGCTCTCACGGATGAAATAGGGAACACGTGTTGTGCGACAAGGATTCGAACCCGCGACCCTCAGATTACAAATCGAACATCTTAACTCAACTGGACATGCCGGATCATAATGACGTCATCATTATAGACACAGAATGATATGTTTTGTCCGGAATTACACACTGTTTTCCCAAAACAAAAAACTCCCTAAAGAAGATATAGAAGAAAGTTTTTAGTTTTATCTTCATAGTTTACCAAATGTTTGACTGACTTTTCTTTGACGCAGAAGCAATTTTTTTTAGCAAGGAGCGCTGCCAAAACCCCAAAAAAACATTCGACATTAGCTTCTCTATGTGATAGAAATCACATGTACGATTGTTATTGTTTTGTTTAAAAACCAAAAGGGAGACTTATTTGTTTACTGAAGTAAATAACAAATGCTTTAGGCTTAGCATATAATTCAGGAAACAAACAAACCAAAACTAAGTTATTTACACATTTCTAATAATATAAATTTAGGAACATTAATTAATAATAATAATAATAATTAATATTATTCAATCGCCACTCGCAAGGAAAGTCATCCACGAGTAACTTCTGAAAATTATAACTAATTTGAATGTAACTTGCATAATATAAGATTCAATAATCTTATTTTTATAGTCGTGGTGTATAGAGCACAGATAATCCATTGTGTACCATTGTGTTTAACACCAAATAAACCGAACTAAATCTTATTGGCCAAGTTTATCACATTAGCTTATAAAAATCCTTAACACTACTACCCTTGCGCGTCACAGGTATTACCTTCACTTTCTATACACCATCAGGCTATCATATTTACATCTTCTACCGCATGGAAGGAGATAAGTTGCCACGCGTTCGTTATTTCTTCGCGGCATAATTTATCCTAGCGTTTGGAATACCTCCATGTTAGTCGCGATGCGACAGTCTGCCTGTTAGCGCCATTTTAACTTTCCACGTGAAAGTTTCCATAGTAACGTCGAACCCATCGTAGCCGCTGCCGTACAACGTCTGCCTGCACGTTCCGTATGAACCTCGCAGGTGAAGGTTTCTAGAGCAACGCTAAATCCATTTCAACTATTATACAGGAAAGATATTAAAATACTGATCCCAGTGTACCCGGTACATCAAAATTAATATCAGTAAACTTATACAGTAACGTCAATGAAATGTTCACTTCACCAACCTTACTTGTGGTTTACTTCAAACTGTTTAGATTCAGAATTTGCTTCCCCTTATTTTCATTCCTCGCTGGGGCAACGATAGGTTCAGAAAATCCGCGTTCGATTCCCAGAGGTGGATACAACAAATGATCCAATGTTCGAAGACAAACAAACTCTCATTTTGTTCTTCGTTCTTTTAGCTGTAAAAGCAGAGTTTGCTTTGTTTGTTTTCGAATTTTGCGCAAAGCTACACGAGGGCTATCTGCGCTAGCCGTTTCCTAATTTGGCACTTTAAGACTAGAGGGAAGGCAACTGGTAATTACCACCCACCGCCAACTCTTGTGCTGCTCTTTTACTAACGAATAGCGGGACTGACCGCAACTTCATAACGCCCCCACAGCTGAAAGGGCGAGCATGTTTTGTGTGACGGGGATTCAAACCCGCGACCCTCAGATTACGAGTTAAGCACCTTAATCATCTGTCCATGCCGGACCCATAAACGTATAGAGTATTTCTTTAAGATCTACTTCCTCGAAGTTACTGGAACTTTGTTATACGTTGACGTACGTTAGCTTGTTGTGTCTGTCTGTAAGTCGATTTCATTTTAGTTGAGATCAAAATAAACGTTTTTATTGATGAAGCCGCCTTAGGTAACCGATACCTAAGAAAGCCGCGCCTCCTATACTTAAATTACCAAGCCAAAACATTTGTATATTCAATACTTTTGTAATTTAACTTTAAATTTTAACGCACAGAAAGTTTCGTTAGTATCACTGGGTGATAAAAGTACTTGAACTATGGAACCACCTATCCCTACTCACGCACCATATTAGGCCACGACCTAGCCTAACATAAATATCTTCAGGTTTTAAATCAACACACATCGTATTATTAGAACCTCATCTGACACAAACAAATTGTGTAAACCTGACATCTAACTAATATCATATTAATTCAGTTGCTTTACATGTTATCAAATCCTCAGCATTCGACTCGACAGTGAATGCTGAAATTTAATTTGAGCGACTGAGAAAAATCAAATTTTGTGAAAATTGTTTGCAATATTGAAACATTGAATAAATAATCAAATATAAAATCAGAATATGATCGCTGTAGATCTGTAGGAGACAAGTTAAAATTTACATCTCAAGGACACCACTGTAGGTAACTAGTTAATATTTACATCTTGAGAACACTACTGTAGGAGACTATTTAAGAGAATATATCTGTATACATAAATAAAAGAAGCAACCCGACAACTTTGCACTTATATTAGGCTGAACATTGTCTAATGGTTAGGCCAGCGTATCCCAAGTTCCTCGTTTCACGGAGCCCTTAGTGTCTCCTAGGCAAAAATAAAAACCTAACAGTTCCGTTTATTAAATAGTTAGATCCTAACAGCTTAGTAGCTGCTTGAAAGAATAATATACGTAATTGAAAGTAAAAACAATATTTTTATTACATTTTTAAATAATCACAATTACTAATGCGATGTGTGTGCTTATTGGTCACTGCACAGCTTCTCAAACCTTAGAATCAGACTGGACACCACCACCCTTATTTCCTGCTCCACATTAATTTTCGCGCGATGATTGCTTTTTATCACAGCAACCTCCGAAAACTCAGCATCGCAGAGATATGACGTCGCAAATGAAATAAGGATTCGCTGAGCTTCAACACATAGCTGCGGATATTCATCTGTTACTGATATCCAAAAGTAAGTTAGCTCCAGGGTGCCAAATTTTGTTTTTAAAGTCTTGTCACAAGACAGCTCAGTAAGATTTTCTTCTTTTGCAGAGGTAAATTCAGATGGGGCCTCAGCCTTGAATGGGTCTTGGATCCATGCAAACTTCTCCATATCTTCTGGAAAGTATTTTTCAAACCAGTCACTGAGCTGTGTGAGGTGCTTCTCAAAAACAGATTTTAGTTCGTGGGCCAAATCAACTTCATTGAATGTAACAGACCACTGCAACAAGGAGAAACAGTCTTTGCCACCATCTACATTCATTTTTCTTCTCAACAGTAGTAACTTTTTTCTGAAGACTGAAACCTTCTCTGCGAGTTTCAAAATGTGCATGTTGCTTCCCTGCAGAGAGCGATTCAACACATTCAGTTTTGAGAAGAGATTGCACAGGTGTGCTAATTTTGACCAAAAAATCAGTATTCTAGAAGTTTGTAGCACATTCATGTTCTATTTCTTCAAGATAAGAGTTCCTGTCGTAATTCGAACACAGGGGAAAGCCACTACGAGCTACAGTAATGCAACAAAGATGTGTGCTCAGATCCCATATCCTCACACTGTTTGCTTTTAAAACCTCGTATTCTGGAGACGAGTTTTTTATAAAGTTCACACTTTCATCACACATTCCAGGACTAGGTTCAGTGGAGGACTCAGATGCTTTGACAAAAGGACTTCCCTGTGAGTAATGTAATGGGTCCACAGTGCATCAAGGGCTTTGCTTTGTATGAGTGCCTGCAATCCTTCATAACGGCCGGACACAAAGCGACCACCATCGATACAGACCCCAAAGCACATATTCCAGTCTAAGTTGTTTTCACATAAAAGTGTCAAGGATCTCAAAAAAGTCTTGGGTCTTCGTACCTGTAGTGATACTTTTACAAAAGAGTTTGTCTTCCACAATTTTGTCACCACCCACTAACCGTGTGTAGTAAATCAAATGAACATCCTCGTTACTATCTGTTGCCTCATCCAGCTGTAACCCGAACTCTTTTCCTTTTATTTTTTCAATTAGCTGATCGTTGAAGTTTTTGGTCATGTGTTGGATGTGATAGTATTGTTGGATAAAGGCACCTTTGAAAGCAGATTCACCAACCACACTGTTCACCACATCCACTGCAGCCGGTAAAATCAGTTCTTCTGCGATGGTGTGAGAGTTTTTACATTTTGCGACTCAGTATTCTACCTTGTAGGATACTAGCAAAGCATTGTTTGGTACTGATGCTTGTTTCAAAAATGTACCTTTTTGTTCTTTGAATTCTTTTAACTTTTTGGTACAATAATCATGGGATTTACAAACCATGTTAGAATGATTGGTTTCTAAGTGGC
Organism: Tachypleus tridentatus; assembly: GCF_004210375.1. Lineage (NCBI taxonomy): Eukaryota > Metazoa > Arthropoda > Merostomata > Xiphosura > Limulidae > Tachypleus > Tachypleus tridentatus. Next base: position 271,998,969 of record NC_134837.1, read on the forward strand.
ATTTAAGTTTACTTGGAAGCACGCACTCTGGAGCCAAAACTTTCAGACATAATACACACTGTGGACACTCTTCATAATTGACATCTACCGAAGTAAAACCAAAATCTAGATAACTATAGTCATGTTTCCAATATTTCCGTTACTTCACAACTTTACCACTGGTTTGTGGTCCGCCATCCTTTTATTCACTCCAACACTTTTTATTAATGTTCAAAAATCTTTTAATTTTTAAGCACAAGGTCTAAAAATCAACAAAATAATTCACTGAACTTCGCTAGACTTCGCAGACACATGATCACAACACCCTTCAGTTATTCCAATTACTGACCGACTCGGAGAGTCGACAGGTATTTATAACAAAATCTAAGAAACGAGAAAGTTCAAGAAGTTACTGGCGTAGCCAAAAGTACAAGTAAACAAAACATATCTCAAACATTAGAGAACATCATCGAAAGGAATTTAGCGCGATCTAATGTTAAAACTGTGAACTACCTCAAGCTAGTAGTTTGCGCGGTGTCCGACAGATGTTGACATCGCTGTCTTTCCCTCGAAAATTTGAAATATCCCGAGGCGCTCCAGAGCGCCGCGGCACACAGTTTGAGAACAACTGGGTTAAGATAATCGACTTACAATCTGAGGGTTGCGAGTTCGAATCTCCGTCACCGAACATTCTAGTCCTTCCAGCTGTGGGAACATTATAATATTACCATTACCATCAATCCCGCTGTTCATTAATAAAAGAGTAGCCCTATAGTTGTCGATAGGTGGTGTTAATTAGTTGCTTTCCCTCTGCTAAAGTAGAGATGGCTAGCGCAAACAACCTTTCTGTAGCTTTGCGCGAAGTTCAAAACAAACTAGAACAATATTAACATTTAATCAAATGTTTCAGAATACACAATCTCCGCCATAAATGTCCTATAAAATATTTTCTGTTCTATTTTTTCTCACACGTATAAACATCATAAACCCTTTAAATATACGTGTATACAACTATATTTCAGTACTTGTTTTATTTTTATATTCTCCAGCTTCCATAAAATGATTGTGTTTGTATATACCATACTAAACCGATCATAGAGTAGTTTCGAATATAAGGCAACTCCCACTTTCACAAACCATGATAAAGGAAAAAATTAGTGTCATAACGCCCTTTTTAGGTCCTCAAAACCAATACTAATACTGAACAGCCTGCAGGTAGATTAGTTGCAAAAATTAGGGATGACCTTGTGAAAACTTCTGATGCACATGCGTAGACGGATAATATCTCTATATTCAGGAATGTGACAGGTTAGAGTAGTGGGAAGGGGCCTGTGGTCGGACGCGATTATAAGGCGACTATGAAATTTACAGCCTAATTATTAATCAAAACGTCGCTTTATAATCAAGTCAATTTTGTGCTTCATATTCAATGTATACAGTTAATTATTTTTACAGTTTAGCGATACTGGGACTTATAAATATAAAATATTTCGATTACATATGCATATAGTTGACGCCGTGGTGTGTCGCATTATCATAACCTCATTTTTAAATTCAGTAGCTAAATTACTTTGCTATATTCCGTTCGTTAGAGCTTTGGGCGTCTGTCAAATCAGGTTGAAAAATAAACCAAAAACACGACGGAAAAAAAAGGTTTATTTTTGGAAAAGATTCGAAACCTTTATTTTCAATCGTTCTAAATGTAAACAGTAAATAGTAAGTAGTACGAGCGTTGCATTCGACATCGAAGGGAGCCGCTAACTGCCCCTTGACCAAGAAAGCGAACTAATGGCTTGAGTTGGGATGCACCAAATTTATATGTCGCACAGGACGTTATCAAACATCGTTATTGCATGAAACAAAACTCGTGAGAATTACAACTTTCGTAGAAAAAGGAAGACAGCTTATATCAAGCATTCATTGGGATGAAAGATGGAGCCGTACCATGAGCAAGAATTTCGTTTTGCCAGTTTTTTGGTGTTTTTTTTAATATAAAAATATACGCACCGCTGTTTGTGGTATGTCTCAAAAGTTGACAAGGTCACTCTTAAATAAACACATGGTGTGCTTTCAGCAGCCAGAAGAAATTTCATATTGGGTAAAACTTAAACATATACTAGGTGATGTTAGGCAAAAACTGACAAACAAAAACACATCTAATACTTTGTTTTTAACTGTGGTGATTTGACTGATATGTTATAACCACTTCTACTGTTGAGCGAATTATTTTCAATTATTAGATAAAAATAATAAAATAATAATCCACTTAATGAAAAAAGAAAGCGTTTTATTTTCTAAACTGAAACTTTTACAACTTACCAGGAGATATATCAAACTCACAAATAACTCTAACAAGTGACTTGTTATATTTCCTCTCGTATCTACAGCACACACTCAAAAACTTACAATACTGGAGAAATATCTAACTAGTTGATTAACTCCCTAATCAACAACAACAATTGTTGTTTTTACACAATATCCCCCTCCTCAGGATACAGGAAGATTCAAGACGTCACATTCAAACTAAACATTTAGAAAGGAACCACACATCATCTCTTCATTATGGCAAACCTACCTGTACCAAATGACGTTACAGATCTCAATTAAAATATGAAAACAGTTCGGAACAGATAACTGATAAGAGTGAAGCTTTCACAATACGCAATACACAGTCAGGCGGTTAGAGCGCTCGATTCGCAAACTGAGGGTCGAGAGTTCGAATCCCCGTCCCAACAAACATGTTCACTCTTTCAGTCGTGGAAGCGTTATAATGTAATGGCCAATCCCACTATTCCTTGGTAAAAGAGTAGTCCAAGAGTTTACATAGGGTGGTAATGACTAGCTACCTTTCCGCTAGTCTTTCGCTGCTAAACTAGGGACAGCTAGAGGAGGTAGCCTTCATGTATCTTTGCGCGAAATTCAAAACCTAAACCAAACCGTTCTTCTTTTTGATGAACCATTAGAGCTAACGTGAATAATGAAGGCGCTGAGTTGTATAGCTTCTGTATAGGTGTTTTTACAGAAATACATTTCCCGTCGCTTTTAACAAAGACAAGAAAACCACCTAGTTTGAATAAAGTTTCTACCCGTAGTTACACAGACAAACAGGTAGATAGGTGTGGACAGAACCTGAAGACATTTATTCAAGACTCGACATATTTTGTCTTTAGGATTTCCTACACATTCTCGATAAAGAAAGGAAGAAGAAAAAAGGTAACTTCCGGTCTTTCTTCCGTTCGTGTCAGCTTTTTGTTCGCTCTGTCTAAACTTTATCCTCTCATCTAAATTCGTCAAATGCATCAGGCACGTTTATACAGCTTGCTATAACTAAGAATCTATATAAGGGTCCACTAGACTATTTGTACAGACTGTTACAACACAGAACCTTTATTAACGACCACTGGACTACTTGTACAGGTTGTTATAACAAAGAAACATTATTAACGACCACTGGAGTACTTATACAGATTGTTATAACACAGAAGCTTTGTTAACGACCACTGGACTACTTATACAGACTGTTATAACACAGAACCTTTGTTAACGACCACTGGAGTACTTATACAGATTGTTATAACAAAGAACCTTTATTAACGACCACTGTAGTACTTATACAGATTGTTATAACACACAACCTTTATTAACAACCATTCGATAACTAGTACAGATTGTTATAACAAAGAACCTTTATTAACGACCATTCGATAACTAGTACAGATTGTTATAACAAAGAACCTTTATTAACGAACATTATACCGAGTATCAAACAATTCATCTGATAACAAGACTCACTTCATCTTCAAACTTTACGAGCTGTCTTCAAACAGTGAGTTCATCAACCAGAACTTCACACACAGCTCATCAAACAAACAGCTTCACACAGTGAGTAATCCAAACAAACAGCTTCACACAGCGAGTAATCCAAACAATAAAGCTTCACACAGTGAATTCACCAAACAAACAAAGCTTCATACATTGAGTTCACCAAACAAACAGCTTCACACAGTGAGTTCACCAAACAAACAGTTTTACATAGTGAATTCACTAGACAAACAGTTTCACATAGTGAATTCACTAGACAAACAGTTTCACATAGTGAATTCACAAAGCACACAAGCTTCATACTGTGACTCCACCAAACAGAGCTTCACACATTATCTTTACCAACCACACAGTGAGTTAAACAAGAAGCTTCACAAAGTGATTTTACCAATCAAACAGAGCTTCAAACAGGATATCACCAACTTCAAATAAAGAAATCGCACTTCATAGGATATAATAAATTCGGAAATAGTTTCCTTTGAAATACCAGAGAATTACAAGTTGTAGCGAATAAAATGTTCATCTGTAGAAAAGCAAAATACGAGTATATTCCTGACTTTGATATATTATATATTTTAAATACAATCGGGGCCGCCCACAGGAAGCTACACCCCTCGGCTGTTACCATAGTCGTTTGCATAATAATTACTCATTTGCTTGGACCACACGCGCTCAAAATACCAGCTCTTCCCCATCTTTCTGCCTCCACACTTCAAATTTTTCAGCTCAAGGCATCACATACACTCAAATCACGTGATTTATATTCCATAATTTAACCCAACATTACAAATACATATATATTATGTACTATGCATAGAAATTTGTATACCGTGTGTTAGGTTGTTGTTGTTGTTGTTTTTGGAATTTCGCACAAAGCTACTCGAGGGCTATCTGTGCTAGCCGTCCCTAATTTTGTAGTGTAAGACTAGAGGGAAGGCAGCTAGTCATCACCACCCACCGCCAACTCTTGGGCTACTCTTTTACCAACGAATAGTGGGATTGACCATCATATTCTTCACCCCCACGGCTGGGAGAGCGAGCATGTTTAGCGCGACGCGGGCGCGAACCCGCGACCCTCGGATTACGAGTCGCACGCCAAAAAATCAAAAGTTGGTAAATTAACCAGTTTGATACGAGAGGGCAGCATGGAAGAAACTTAGGTTGCCCCTTCTATGAGAATTTCATAAATGTTATATCACCCAATTTAGAAGTAGTCAATCGCCTATTAACTCTGTATACCTTTGGCTATATGCTGTTATGTACATAATAAAGCTCTAACAATTTCTGCTTCAGTTCATCCAACTATTTCACTTCCACTTATGAAGTGGTTGGTAGCTGTCCGACCGATACTCTGATAAACAAGGTGTATATCGTTTATCTAACATTAACTGATCCACAGATTAAGGTGTATATCGTTTATCTAACATCCACTGATCCACAGATTAAGGTGTATATCATTTAATCAACACTCACTGATCCACAGATTAAGATGAATATCGTTTATCAAAACTCTTTGAACTCCAGGCTACAGTTAACATGTTTGTTAAAATCCACTAATCCCCATATTAACTGCTAGTATTTTACACCAACGTAAAACCAAGACTTAAGTTTCAGAAACTTTAAAAGACCATTGTTCATATTTTTATGAAGAAAACCATATCGTAAAACAGGTAAATGAAAGTATTATACTATACGCATGTTGGTGATATACTGTTTACAAATTATTTTCCATGAAAAGTTCTAAGAGGGTTAAACAACAGTTTTCTTTCAATTGCCTTAAAGTTACGTAAGAGCCCTACTAACGTCATAATAAGGTTATAACTTTTAATTATTAATAGGATTGTAGATGCTCTATTAAGAACTTTAACGAGGTCATATTTCATACTTGCAACAAAATAAATAACTACACGTTTACTCAACTTTTATTTTCGTATTATCCGGCTTTTGAATACTAAAAAGGTTTTATTTTTCGAGTACTTACGCCTAAAGTCGACATCAGTAAAACAATTGAAAAGTTTTAATACAAACATCAAAACAAATGTCATCGTAAGTAAAACTTGTGGTTCTTCATTTTGTCCTAATATTTGTTGTTTTTCTAGCTTATAAGAAAAAAAAAATCACTCCGACTATCCGTTCATGGAGTAATGTCCGCGTGTTGCCAAATATTGCCCACTTGACGCCACTATGTACCAAATTTTATCCTTAAATCTAAATACATCAGGTTCGAAATTAACTAACCTTTTGTTTTATAAATTTACCTAGAGGGCGTAAAGAAAATATTACAAGTTTAATTAATATTGTTCTAAGCGGCTGTGGGTCTGAGTTATTATGAACACTGAACGAATAGTAAGTATCTTTTACACCTAATACACCCACATTATGGTCATTGTGCTAGGACTAGAAAAAATTGACATTTGATAAAGCAGTGGAACATGCATGTTACAATGAAAGTGTTAAACGTTTTTGTTTGTTTGTAGTTAAGCACAAAGTTAAACAATAAACTATCTGTGCTCTGCCCACCATGGGCATCGAAACTCACTTACTGACGTTGTTAATCCAATATTTTAAGACTGAAATAAACTGGAATTTGGCAACACACAGCAGAATCTGCGCATTACAGTCAAAGTGTTAGGACTAGAAAAGAACTAGGATTTAACAACACATCGGAACTTATACCTTTTAGCCAAAATGCTAGGACCAGAACAGAACTGGGATTTCACGAAGGCAAAAGAAATGTAATCAGATTCTCGTTACGTTAGTGTCTAGGGGAAGTTCAAACTAAGCAAATTGGCGTCTTCAGGCAAACACATACAAATACAAAATTTAAATACTTTTTTCTTTTCTTTAATTACCGTGAAATAATAAATTTGATATACTACACAGCAGTGCCATCTATACAACACAATATAAAAAGTATTTTTTCACATAAAGATTATTCAAAGTCCATTCTGATTGGTTCTCTGCTTCGTAAACGCAGCTCACTAATTTTAAATAAATAATATTATAAAAGTAGATTTATATACATATAAGGACTTGTACAACTGAAATTTCATACATCAAATAACCCACCATATTTCTTGTATTAAATACATTTTGACACTTCTTCCTTGGCCTAAATTTTCTCCATACCACAACAACAATAAATATCGTTGTATATAAATGTGTAAAGTTTAAACTAAGTTCCGTTAGTTGAAAAAAAGTAATCAAATTTAATGAGATGTTAAGATTCACTTTAGAACTTTGTTTTGTACAGAAATACTTAAACACTGAACTTAAATGGAAAAGTAGAAACATCAGTGTCGCTAAAAAATACTTTTTTTCATAACATTTCATAACAATGGATTTAAATTGATATCGAAATACTTAGTTCTCCTGGAGGTGCATGCTAATTTAACGGAGTTACAATACAAAAGTCCACAGTTCGTTTCCACGTGGTGAACACAACCCATAGCTCAACGTGACGTTGTTGTAAACAACAAACAAATAAGCAAAATAACTAAATGAAACTGAAGCTCCCCAAAACCCTAGTGGCTCAATTATCGGGGTGAAAAAATTGTAGACTTTCAAACGTAATTGTACTTTATGCGATGCCCCTCCCCACCACGTGGCACAGCGTTACATCTACGTTATAATCCGGGTTTTAATACCCGTGGTGAGCAGAGCACAGATAGCCCACTGTGTAGCTTTGTGCTTAATTACAAGTAATCAAACATATAAGTATACCTTATACGACACCTAGGACAAACGACCAAATCAGAAAGACCTCTAGTGTTAAAATACAGCTCCTAATTTCTAACTATTAATTAAAGGAAGAGAAACCAGATAACAGTGCCCATAACATTACTGAATAACGGGATTGGCCTCACCCAGTAAGGTATGGAATGTTTTCAACATTATTACGTCTCGTATTATGCTTCCTGCAAATATCAACCCGGTCCGATTCTTCCAGAAACTAGGTTAATTACAAAGCTATAAATAGAAATTTTCATAGATATTTATTGAAATCTTTATGCAGTATTAAAAAAAAAAACTTCAAATTTATCAACATTTTTTATGTTCTCGCACCTTAACCACGAGCTTTCAAAACACAAATAAACAATTTTAACTAAGATATTATTATAGTGAAAGTTTACAGATTATATATCAAACTAAACGAGTTATCCCAAAATACGACCAAGTAAATTTTTATACAGGGTGTCCGAAAAGCCTGGCATTAAAGTTGTTTTTTTTTTTCTCTCTTTTTTTTCTTTCAGATACGCGACTGATTATGGCGCTGTTAAAACATGTGAAGGTCGAGTTAATGTCGTCGTGCAACAAAGAAGGTTGGTTCCAGCAGATGGTTACTGCTGGACTTAACACACGTCATCCAGAAGAGAGAGAAACATCACTCACAGTGCTGTTTGCAACTAAGTTTAAGAAGTCTGGCAGTGTAGACCGTTGACAATGACACGAATACGCTTAGCAGTGTTCAAAGAGAATTATAATATCTTCTATAAACTTCTTTCCAATTTCAAGGACAGCACGTGGACCACATTCTGTAAAATTCGTTGTAGTGTCTATGGTTCTAGACGTTTCGGACCCCTGTAGGGTATTCTAATTAGAAGGAACAGAGCCAGATCAAGGAGTCAATTAGAAGCCCATTTGTGTATCAGAAAAAGTTATATAATCAAGGACAAGGTCAAACAGATGAAAATAGTTTAGTTATAAACTGTTTGTTGTTTTTTATTGCAAAGATTGTTACAGATGAAAGTTTTACTACGAAAATAAATATATTTCATTACTTGCGAGCCCAAAATTACTTGATGGTTAGTAATGTTGGACTGTGAGTTTGAGAGTTGATGGTTCACGGTCCGTTCCACACTTTGGGATCGTTGATGTGCTGTTAGAGTGATAGTCAAATCCCACTGTTCAATCAAACAAGAGTACCCTAAACTTGACGATGGACGCTTTTGGCTACCAGTCTTCCTTGTGGACTGTCAGTTGAAAATTAGGGTCACTACGCCCTGTATAGATAGCTGTTTGTGCAGCTTTGAGTGAGAATTCTAAAACAAACAAACTTATTACGTATTATGTAGGTTATTATTCGTTTTATAATCGACGTTCAGTTACCCAAATCAACAGTATATAATCCTCAACTGTACTATTCAAGTGAACCTGATGTAGTTATCAGATAGACCTTAATCTGATGAAACTCGAGGAAGTACAAGTTTTATACACACGAACATCAAATTATATAACTCAAAACACGAACTTACACGTGGCTTAACTCATACAATTTACAATTACTAGAATCTGTAGAGTTTGGTTGTTAAGCACAAAACCACACAATGAGATATACGTGCTCTGTTGAGCCACTAGGAGGATGGGGGCTAAGATAATGTTGGTCAGGTTTAAAAATGTAACTACCAACATCCAGAAATTGAATAACATTGTACAGTTTACACTACTGATGCAGAGATGCCAACTATTTCAAATGAATGAGCATAATGATTGTAGACAGAGCCCTTTATCATTTGCGGCTACTAGGCCTGACCAATGTCTCTAAGCTGTTTATTATTATTTTATTATTTATTACTGCTATAGATTGCTCATTTATGACTGTGTTTTGTGTATTTAATAAATAAATTTTAAAAAATTCTTGATCGACTACAGCTAAGGGTAAATTATGAGCAATGACGAATTGCGTGAACATCACTTCTGCATTTATGGTTTCATATTCTGAATTCTTACTCATAAATGTCGGTGTCTGTATCGTTTTGTCTTCGCCTCAGCATTTTGTTGGTGAGATGCCGATTTTGTATGTCTTGAACAATCGTTTATCCCGCCATACGCCACAGAAAATCGATGTGACAAACTGTACAAAACACATGACTGTCACTGACTTTTGATGCAATGACCGGATATTTTGCACTATACTCTTTCCTAAATTTTTGATTCACAGTTTTAATCCTTTTAGATTTGCCAGAAACAAGAAAATCTGGTGAACGAGGCCTCTTTTTTCCATCTTGTGAACGATCGCATTGTTGTTTCTTTGCCGCTTAGAAAACGAAAAATACCCATCTACACGAGCGCTGACTGGCTGACAAGCACTGATGACGTAACTGTGGATTCCCCCACGTACCCAGTATGGAGAAGCACCGTACTTAAACTACTGGTAGACGTCGGAGGTACAAATATGTTTTATTATTTCAAGCACAAACATGATTATCGCAAGTAGCCATTTGGACTATGTCTTCCATTTATTATCAAAATTTATTTGTATCTCACTAGAAATTTTCTTTTCACCCCTTTCAAGCCCTGGGGAAACAATTTATCACTTTATTGTATAGGCCTATATAATATATAATGCCCCCCAGTGGCTCAGCGGTATGTCTGCGGACTTACACGCTAAAATCCGGGTTTCGATACCCGTGGTGGGCAGAGCACAGATAGCCCATTGTGTAGCTTTGTGCTTAATTCAAAACAACAACAACAACAATAATATATAATAATTTGGGAGTTGCAACAAGTCGTAATATTTGTCTGTATGAGCGTATAGTGAATACACCAAAATCGTAATGGTTGGCATCTCTGCTGGTGCCAATAAATATGTGCAATTTATTATAGCAAAGTCACATCAGTATTTATACTGAGTCTACCGAGGGGAATCGAGCCTCTGATTTTAATGTAAATCCGTAGAAGATACCAGCGGGCTACTCTTTTACCAAAGAATAGTGGAATTGACCGTCACATTATAACGCCCCCCATGGCTGAAAGGGCGTGTATGTTTGGTGTGACGGGGATTCGAATCCGCGACCCTCAGATTATGAGTCAAGTGAGTCAGTTTTGATTCCAGAAATTGTTTCGTTATAACGATGTTGAATGTATTATATGCGTTAAGTAGTGAAAAGATGTCTTTATTAGATTATGTAATAGACTACTTTACGGTAATGTGTAAAAAATATTTACTAATTCGGCTAAGATCAAAACGTATAAGATGTATGTACGTTCCTTAATGTGATGTCTTTCTGTACGTTGAAACATAAAAACTTATTGTAAACAACCCATGTCGATGGATCAGTCATTCTTTATAACAAAGACTGCATAAGTAAATCAATTAGTTAGCTACATAATGGACTATCTGTGACGAAATAAGTTTTCTAGCATTATGACTCAGCAAACTTACCGCTATACCAGTAGGTGGCCGCAAATAAAGACTACAAATATCAATACTTTATGCTATTGAGCTCACGGTGAATATAATATGAAGCTGTCTCCAAACACGAAGAAAAAGACATTTAATGAAATGTAAAGTATAAAAAAACAACCAAACTCGAGTTTCATTCGAAAGCAACAGATGGTAAAAGAACAAACGTAAGCTAAAAAAGGAAAAGAATTAGAGAAGCGAGAAAACCTGTCTTGTACATAAACATCGGAATGTCGATTACTGAGACGCTAGTAAAACTGAAGACAAGCTAGGAAGTACTAATTAAAATGGTTGGGAGTCTGTAAAAAAAGATATATGGGTGAGAAATATTTAATTACGTAACGTGTGGAACATATAGAAGCTTTGTAGTGAAATTTCTGCGTGGTTGTTTTTCTATCTTAAGTCTCGTACATCACATCATTTAAGTTATTTCATTCTTGCATTATATATAAAAATCATATGTGGGATTTCAAAATATTCAGTACGTCTAGAAAACTATTTGTGTCTCATAAATAAATGAATATCACTTCTCACTGATTCTTGGATAACGATTTATCTACATTAAGGCTTAGTAGCAATCTTCTACAAAACAAATTTCGCATTTACCAATTTCGTCTTTTGTCTCAAAAATAAATGATAAAGTTACTTCTCAACACACACAATCTCTGTTGCTGAAAATTTCACAGATTACTGGAATATTTCTTAAAGGTAAGTTTAATTAAAATATGAATTATCTTTTATATTTTTATTTATCTTGAATCATGATATAAGATCTTCTCATGTAAATTGCTCTGACGTAAAATGGATAGAATATTCATTAATTAATACATTTATAGCGAAAGGTCCATCATAAAGCCACAGCATAAACATAAAGATCTATAAAATATTTATAATGTGAAAGCACTCGTACACGTTTTTGTTGTATGTTTAATTAGATTATGAATACATTTCCAAGGTGTTGGTGCTACATTATTCATTATTCAGCATTTCCATTGTCAAGGGTGTTGCCATCTAACGACTATAAAAAGTATTATTTTTGAGCGAAACTTGTTTAATGCGTTCAGTGCAGAATGTTCAGATGCGATTATTCATATAAAAGAAATGGTTGCTAACATGTATAATTGTAAAATACAATAAAACATCAATATAATGAAATTAAGATCTGGTACTTTGTCTTGTAGATTAAAGGTCATTTTGTCTAATTAACCAATCAAATTTAAGTAGAAACTTTTGTAGAACCTGTGTTAACAACGAACAAGCATTATTTCGCAGTAAAAATGCAAATTTTGAGTTCTACTTCACACATTTGTCACGCAAATTGCATTATTTTAACTCATACTTTCATTGGGGTCATTTTCACTTGAGGGCCGTTTGAAGACTGACGGTTAGGGTGTTTGTTTTTGAATTACGCGTAAAGCTACATGAGGGTTATCTGCGCTAGTCGTCTACAATTCAGCAGTGAAACACTAAACAGAAGGCAGCTAGTTATCACCACCCACCGCCGTCTCTTAGGCTACTCTTGTTATCAACGAATAGTGGAATTGATCGAAACTTTATAACGTCCCCACGCCTAAAAGATTGAGTATGTTTGGTGCAACGGGGATTCGACCCTGGGAGCCTTCAATTACGAGTCGAGTGCCTTAACCACTGGGCTATGCCGCGCCCTGACGGTTCGAACTTATAAAATTTACGAGAATAAACTACACAAACAACTAAAAAAGATTCACAGACAAAACTATTACAGTTAAGTCTGGCTTTAATTCTATCATTTAGAACAAATACTAGTGTTACCGAAACAAATATCCAAGATTCCAGTTCAGAAAAAAAAAACTTAAAAAAAAAACGAAACAAAAAACAAAAATCACTACAAAACTTTTAACTATTTATTTATAGCATAATGCAACATTTTTACAATACTCAATTTTGTCGGAGAAAATTCTCGTACAGCTTACAACAGACTAAGCATGTATGCGTGCGCACTTCATTTCATCGAATATAAACAAAAGGCGGATGTACATATACTTCAGAATATATTTTGTACAACATATTGAAAGATTATCAAATTTTTTAAAAAGATCTAGCGATAAGTCGTAGAATAATATTAAAACATTATTTATTGATAATATTATGTACGGTAAAGTTTGATTGGAAATAAGCACCAAGCTACACAACGGGCTATCTGCACTCTGCCCACCACGGGTATCTAAACCCAGTTTTCAGTGGTGTAAGTCAGCAGACATACTGCTGTGCCACTGGGAGCGTACTGTTAAGTTTATTTTTTTTTTAACTTTTTTTTTTTAATTTCGCGCAAAGATACTCAAGGGCTATCTGCGCTAGCCGTTCCTAATTTAACAGGGTAAGACTAGACTAGCTATTCATCACCACCGACCGCTAACTCTTGGGCTACTCTTTTACCAACAAATAGTGGGATTGACCGTCACATTATAACGCCCCCATGGCTGAAAGGGCGAGCATGTTTGGTGCGACCGGGATTCGAAAAACTAAAACAAAAAGGACAATCGAAGATATTATCTATTCTAGCCCCGCCTCTCTTTTTCGAGATTACATTCATCTATATTGGACAACGTCAAGTTTCACCTTCGAAAACTCAGAAAATCACCTTAGATCCACAACGATCCCTAATGTTTTTGTAGTATGATGAGAAATCTTATTGTGCCAAATCCGCTCACACTTTATAGTTATCTTTAATTTTGTCTCCTTATCGAGTGTAGGCCGTACGTAATGAAGGCTTAAATAATATTAGGCCTAAGACAAGAGAGAGAACTTATACATTTTAGTCTCTACGATTAGAATTATATTGTATTATTCTAGAAATCCTGCATTTAAAAAAATATAGTTGCAATACTAACCTAACTGCAAATGTTTTGTAGGTCTTTGCTTGTTCCTTGTGTTTCAGACATGTTAGGAACGTTCTCTGTTATTTCATATTCACGTATTTCTAACACTTTGGTTCTAAAGCCACAGACGTAAGACTGAGAAAGATATTGTTCTTTCGACGCATTATGGGATACGTTTCGAAATGACCCCTGGAAATTTTTAGCGCTTTAGGATTCGGTGTCCATTAAATAAGTAAGCGTCAAATACTGGAGATTAGAAGTCGTTGAATCAATTCGTAGTTACTTATTTAGTTCAGCAGACTTGTGCTAATGGCTTTCAAACTGGCTACAGCAATTTTTTTTTTTACTGTCTTTGCTACGTTTCTCAAGACATTGGACTTTTCGTAATACACAACCAACCGCATCCTAAAATATTTTGATATATTATCGTAACATAACAACATTTACATCGAGGCTTGGTAACCGTGACATTTGACCGATATTCTTAAAAAACAAATTTGTCACTGAAATATTATGAATCATAAGCACGTAAAAGAAATGTATTCAACAAGAATCAGACTGACTCCAGAACTCTCTGTTTGTGCAACTAGAATAATAATTTGTAAAACAGTTTATTTTTCTAGTGTTTTTTTTCTTCAGCTTGTTTGTTTTTGAATTTCGTGCAAAGCTATTCGAGGGCTATCTGCGTTATCCGTTTCTAATTTAGCAGTGTAAGATTAAAGGGAAGGCAGCTAGTCATCACCACCCACCGCCAAATCTTGGGCTACTCTTTTATCAACGAATAGTGGGATTGACCGTACCATTATAACGCCCCCGCGGCTGAAACGGCGAGCATGTTTGGTGAGACAGGAATTCGAACCCGCGACCCTCAGATTAAGAGTCGAACGCCTTAACCTACCTGGCCATTTCGGGCACTCTTCTTAAGTAGTCATTCAAAACTACCTAGCCTTGTGCTTATCTGCTGTAATTCATCAAAACTATTTAGTCTAGTTTTATAACAATGAACCCACTTTTTAGAAAATAAAAGTTTGCAGAGAAGCAAAATATTATATCATCTTCGGAACATAATCTTGTCTAAACGTTGTATATTTATATTAAAGTTTTTCATAACCTAATCGAGCTGTGTCCAAACTTTTATTACCTCGTTTACTTCTTCTTTGTTGTAGTTCATCAAAGCTTTCTAGCTTAGTAGTTTTTTTATGTAGTTCATCAGAGCTTTCTAGCTTAGTAGTTTTTTTATGTAGTTCATCAGAGCTTTCTAGCTTAGTAGTTTTTTTATGTAGTTCATCAGAACTACCTAATTGGTACTTATTTGCTGCAGTTTAGTGACAAATATTTTTGGAAAGTGTATTTTTATTTTTCCAAATTGCCATGTTATCGTGGCTCAGGGGTTAGTCAGCAAGCTTACGATGCTAAATTAGGGTTTCGATCCCAGTAGGGTGCAAAGCACAGATAACTCATTTTGTAGCTTTGCGTTTAAAAACCAAAACGTAATACCAGTAAAGAAAAATTTAACAGCCGTTTCATCAATGAAAATCGCATTGAAGAAGATGCATTAATGAAGTTTTATTAGGCAAAGTAGAAAACTCACTCTTAATTTCCGGATAGAAGTTCTACCAAGCAAAATCGGAAAGAAGAAAGTCTAGGTCCCTAATTTATTATTTGTTCCACTTGTTATTCCTTTGTCTTCGAAAGTTCGTACAAAGCTAGTCACTCATAATTTTGAATTTTTAGAAAATAACGAAGGCAGCTGACCAAAAGCACCCACCGTCAACTTTGAGATACTCCTGTCTGACCGAATAGTGAGGTATTTACTGTCACTCTTAAATTCACCTACGACCTCTCAACGTAGCCATATCATGTTGGCCTTTTTTACACTCATCTTAATATTCAAAGGATTTACGTTTATTATGTTCCAGTATACGCCACACAATGGGTTTGTAATGTTATAAGCTACAGCCTAATCTCGGAGCCAGTGGAGAAGAGGGGTTAATGACAGTATATATGTATTTTCGTTATAACTTTCCATTTCACTTCGAATCTTGTTCAACTTTAATCGACCCATCACTATCTGTATTTTATTTGTTTTCACTGTTGTTTTTGTCTACGTAATTTTGTTCATCTCGATGATAAAATGCGACACATAATATTATTAAACTAAACTAATTTTATCACTAACATGCTTACATCTGCTGCTAGGTAACCATGTGTTGATAAGCAACAACGTGTTGAAAGATAACATAATTATTGCTACATATACACCAAAGGTTACAAAGTCTTGACGAAACAGCAGTTGGTTTAACTGACATTTGTGAAACGTACTGACACAAACCGCCATTCTTCGTAAGGATTTTCCGTAATATGTATCGAGAAAAGTGTTTTAAAATATTCTTATTTCTACTGTCCTACTCTTTATGCCTATTAAACGTAAGTGAAACTTACCGGCATTCGGATGCTTTAAAATTCAGTTCAAACGGAAAAAAAATTGATGGAAGGAAAAGAAAAACGATTTCTTTCTTCTAGTTACGAAACATGTAAGTATAGGCGTGTCGTATCGTAATGTAAATAGTACAAACAGGAATTACAATTTTAAAATGTTGTCAGTGCAGGATAATTATCGTCGAAAATGCAACGAACGTCAGCTTTTTTCTTTTATTTCTAACTATTAATTAACTGTACAAGTAGTGACCTTAAGAAGAACAGCATTGGCTGTTTGGAAAAGTTTGTGCGAGCTACCATAGTGTTCCCCGCTGATCCAGCAATAAGACTACGGATTTACAACGCTAAAATCAGAGGTTCGATTGCCGTTGGTGGACTCAGCAAATAGCCCGATGTTATAAGAAAACAAACACACACGCTACTATAGCAATGAAATGGTGATGTATCTTTCAGAAAAAGGCGAGCCCCGGCATGGCCAGATGGGTTAAGAGTGCGATTCGTAATCCGAGAGTCGCGGGTTCGAATCCCGGTCACACCAAACATGCCGTGGGGGGCGTTATATTGCGAAGGTCAATCCCACTATTCGTTGGTAAAAGAGTAGCCCAAGAGTTAGCGGTGGGCGGTGATGACTAGCTGCCTTCCCTCTAGTCTTAAACTGTTAAATTAGGGACCCTTAGAGCAAATAGCCCTCGTGTAGCTTTGCGCGAAATTCTAAAACAAACAGAAACAGACGAAAAACAAACGATTAGTAGTTGTGTCATTAATTCAGTTTTTTTTTTATTAATTTAACTGTAGGGTAGTAACTTATTGTGGAAGGTGAGACAGACATCATCCATTAGCTGTAGGGGTAGAAAAATAACTACAACTGCTGGAAAATTATTAAAGTATTAAAGTCTTACGTTAAAAAGAAATCAGTTTAAAAATACGCAGCCACATGAACTGAGATCCGAAGACCTGCGTTCCGCGAAAATGAAAACAAAGAATTAACATTTTTCTTTTGAGTAGGTTCACGACAACAGTTTTTATTTTCAGTATTATAAGCTAATTAAACTTTTTGACAAAGTTTTATTCATAGTTTTACAAAATCACAGGATTATTTAACAAATGTAAAAAGTGTGTTAATGTTATTTAAACTGGTGGTTTAGACGCTTTACTCGCAATTTGCGGGTCGTGGATTTGAATTCCTTCACCAAACATGCCCGTCCTTTCAACCGTGGGGACGTTATAATGTCATAATCAATCCTACTTTCCGTTGGTAAAGAGCAACTAAAGAGTCGTCAGCAGAAAGTGATTTTAACAAGTTATCTTCCTTCTAGATAATCACTTTTAAATTAGGGGCACCTAGTGCAGGAAATCCTCGAGTTGCTTTGCACGAAATTCAACTAATTTAAAAGCTGTTACAGTGTGACTGGTTATGAAATAAATATATAACATCTTTGCTTTTCACACTAACAATGTGGTAATCCTACTATAAAATGAAAGCTCAACTAACACATTTATTATTTCTGTTACAGTTTATGTTGAAGATGTGTGTAGTGTCAGCAATCGTTCGTTAATAGATGTGGGAAGTTTGAGTTATGGAATACTAAAACTGTCAACACATTTTCCCGGATTACATTGCAACATCACAATGTTAACTGCTGCAAATAATCGTGTCTTTATAACATTTCTAAATTTTTTTTTACGGGAAAGATCAACAAATTTTAAAAGTTTCACAAAGTGTTTAGATTCCGTAAAAGTTCTAGACGGTAAATCAGCCCATGAAATCTGTGGAAAGCTGCAGTATTCGAAAAGTGACCAACTTGTATATTCTTCTTCGCCCGGTAAGAACACAATTACATTAGAGTTCCACGTGAGTGACAAAGAAATGGAAAGTGACGAAACGCCCGAGGTAACCCTGGTTTACACGTGTTTTCAAATGTGTAAGTATAGATTTTCGCTCTCGTTCCTTGAGTCGTTTTTGTTTGTTTATTTACTATTGAGGATTCGTCAGATTGCTGTCCTCGAATAATTTAACTTACGTGATAAATTATTTTTGGCATTAGTAATAAAAACGTAAGTCAAAGAAACGTTATAAATCATGATTTTAGACTACTTTACTTTTGAAGGAATTTAATAATATCAAACTTCAAACAGAACGAAGAGACTAGAAATATTAACCTTCAACGTTAATTTTTAACATTAGCAGTGTAATTACAAATGTTAACCTTCAGTAACGGAATACAATCAAGAATAATAGCCTTTAGTAAAAGAATACAATTAAAAATGTTAACCTATAGTAAAAGTAAAGCATGGCCTAACGCGTAAGGCGTGCGACTCGTAATCCGAGGCTCGCGGGTTCGCGTCCGCGTCGCGCCAAACATGCTCGCCCTCCCAGTCGTGAGGGCGTTATAATATGATGGTCAATCCCACTATTCGTTGGTCAAAGAGTAGCCCAAGAGTTGGCGGTGGGTGGTGATGACTAGCTGCCTTCCCTCTAGTCTTACACTACTAAATTAGGGACGGCTCGGTGCAGCGGGCTAACAACCTACTCACTTAAATACCTGTTCAAGAATCCGCAAGCGATTGCGGCCCTATGTTCCTTGATGGAATCTAATGGTGATAACTAACTAAAAGAATACAATTAAGAATATTAGCCTCTAGTAAAATAATACAATTAAGAATGTAAACCTTCAGTAAAGAATACAATTACCAATGTTAACCTTTATTAAAAATACAATTAATAATGTTAACCTTTAGTAAAATACAATTAAGAATGTTAACCTTCAGTAACAGAATACATTTGAGAATGTAAACCTTTGGTAAAAAATAAAATTAATGATGTTAACATTTGGTAAAAGAATACAACTGGAATCTTAACTTTTAGTAAAAACTACTTTAAGAATGTTAACCATTGGTAAAAGAATACAACTGGAATCTTAACTTTTAGTAAAAACTACTTTTAAGAATATTAACCATTGGTAAAAGAATACAACTGGAATGTTAACTTCAGTAAAAAGAACATTTAAGAATGCAAACCTTTAGCAAAAAATGCAATTAAGAATGTTAACCTTTAGTAAAAGAATATAATTAAAAATGTTAACCTTCAGTAGCAGAATACAATTAAGAATATTAGCTTCTAGTAAAATAATACAATTAAGAATGTAAACCTTTAGTAGAGAATACAATTACGAATGTTAATCTTCAGTAGCAGAATAAAATTAAGGATATTAATCTTTAGTAAAAAAATACCATTAGGAATGTTATCCTTTAGTAAAAGAATACATTTAAGAATGTTAACCTTTACTAAACGAATACATTTGAGAATGTAAACCTCTGGAAAAAATTAAAATTAATAATGTTAACCTTTGGTAAAAGAATACAACTGGAATGTTAACTTTTAGTAAAAAGTAATTTAAGAATGCAAACCTTTGGTAAAAGAATACAATTAAGAATGTTAACCGTTAGTAAAATAATACACATATGGAATGTTAACCTTTGGTTAAAAACACAATTAATAATGTTAACCTTTAGTAAAAAATACAATAAAGAATTTTAACCTTCAGTAAAATAATACAATTAAGAATGTTAACATTTAGTTAAAGAATACAATTAAGAATGTTAATCTTTGTTAAAAATACAATTAAGAATGTTAACCTTTAGTACCAGAATACAATTAAAAATGTTAATCTTTAGTAAAAGAATACAATTAAGAATATTAGCCTCTAGAAAATAATACAATTAAGAATGTTAACGTTTAGTAAAAAATACAATTAAGAATATTAGTCTCTAGTAATAGAATACAATTAAGAATATTAATCTTTATTAAAAATACAATTAAGAATGTTAACCTTCAGTAGCAGAATACAATTAAGGATATTAAACTTTAGTAAAAAATGCAATTACGAATGTTAACCTTTAGTAAAAGAATACAATTAAAAATGTTAACCTTAAGTAACAGAATACAATTAAGAATATTAGCCTTTAGTAAAAGAATACAATTAAAAATGTTAACGTTTAGTAAAAAATACAATTAAGAATATTAGTCTCTAGTAATAGAATACAATTAAGAATATTAACTTTTAGTAAAAGAATACATTTAAGAATATCAGCCTTTAGTAAAAGAATACAATTAAGAATGTAAACCTTTAGTAAAGAATACAATTACGAATGTTAACCTTTATTAAAAATACAATTAAGAATGTCAACCTTCAGTAACAGAATACAATTAAGGATATGAATCTTTGGTAAAAGAATACCATTAGAAATGTTATCTTTTAGTAAAAGAATACATTTAAGAATGCTAATCTTTACTAAACGAATACAATTGAGAATGTAAACCTTTGGTTAAAAATAAAATTAATAATGTTAACCTTTGGTAAAAGAATACAACTGGAATGTTAACTTTTAGTAAAAAGTTATTTAAGAATGCAAACCTTTGGTAAAAGAATACAATTAAGAATGTTAACCGTTAGTAAAATAATACACATATGAAATGTTAACCGTTAGTAAAATAATACACATATGAAATGTTAACCTTTGATTAAAAACACAATTGATAATGTTAACCTTTAGTAAAAGAATAGAATTAAGAATGCAAACTTTTAGTAAAATATACATTTAAAATGTAAACCTTTGGTGAAAGAATACCATTAAGAATGTTAACCTTTAGTAAAACAATACACATAGAAATGCTAACCTTTAGTAAAAAATACATTTAAGAATGTTAACCTTTAGTAAAAAATACAATTAACAATGTTAACCTTTAGTAAAAAAATACAATTAGGAATGTTAACCTTTGGTTAAAAACACAATAAATAATCTTAACCTTTGGTAAAAAATACAATTAACAATGTTAACCTTTAGTAAAAGAATACAATTAGGAATGTTAACCTTTGGTTAAAAACACAATAAATAATGTTAACCTTTAGTAAAAAATACAATAAAGAATGTTAACCTTTAGTAAAAGAATACAATTAAGAATATTAATCTTTAGTATAAAATGCAATTAAGAACATTAGCCTCTAGTAAAAGAATACAGTTAAGAACATTAGCCTCTAGTAAAAGAATACAGTTAAGAATGTTAACCTTTAGTAAAGAATACAATTAAGAATATTAACCTTTATTAAAAATACAATTAAGAATGTTAACCTTCAGTAACAGAATACAATTAAGGATATAAATCTTTGGTAAAAGAATACCATTGGGAATGTTATCCTTTACTAAAAGAATTCAATTAAGAATGTAAACCTTTAGTGAAATATACATTTAAGAATGTAAACCTTTGGTAAAAGAATACGATTAAGAATGTTAACCTTTAGCAAAAATACCGTAGAAAATTTTAACCTTTAGTAAAAGAATAGAATTAAGAATGTAAACCTTTAGTGAATAATACAATTAAGAATTTGAATCTTTAGTAAAAAGTACAATTAATAATATTAACATTTAGTAAAAGAATACACTTAAGAATGTAAACCTTTAGCAAAAGATACAATTACGAATGTCAACCTTTAGAACAAAATACAGTTTATAATGTTAACCTTTAGTATCAACAACATAATTAGTTACGTTAAACTTTAATACGAACATCGTATTTAATTATGTTAACCTTTACTCTGACCAGAGTAATTATGAGATTATTAACCCTTAGTCTGAATACCGTCGTTAGGAATACTGAATTTCAATCTGAACAATATACTTACAAATGTGGGTCTTCAATTTGCCCAATTTTATTAGGAAGGTTAAATTCCAATCTGGACAATATAATTAGGAAAGTTAACTTCTCATACGAACATCTTGTGTAATAAGCAACGTCAACCTACACTTTGGATAGCGAAATTTGAAATATTCAACTTCCGTTTGAAATAATTGGAAATAGTAATTTCAGTGCGGAGATAATCGTAACCAAAAAGATATTAACTGTTTCGTCCATGTTATCCAACTGACGGGTCACACCCATTTTCACGATTGACCTCATCTGGCCTAGCCACTCATAGTAAATCAGTGTGTTGAAATTTTCGCTTTAAAAATGTTACTCACACAAATAAATATGAATAGGCAAGTTCCATTTCAACATTTAACAACGTTTCGTCTGCACTATGGGTTAAAGGTTAAATCATCTCGCTTAAAACTAATGTACAATTTAACATCCATGATAATAATATAAGGTAATAACATATTTGATTTAAACATTAGACGATAAATTCAGTTTTGTCCTAAAATAATTTTAACACCATTTTTTTACAGCCAAGAATGGTCTTTGCAACGAGCTAGACAGTTATATGTGTAGGAATGGAGCTTGCGTATCACATGATTTGTTAAATGACGGTTACAATAACTGTGGAGATTTGAGCGACGAGAAATGTCTACAGGATAACGGTGGAACACAACAAGGTAAAGATTTCCCTATGACGTAAAACTGGCAAGGAAATATAATTAATTAATTTCAGAGAACTTTGTTAAAAAATTAATTTGTTTAGAGTCAAAGTGTCATCCATGTTGCTATTTATTTCACTTAGAGAAAGTTTATGGTTACATATATATATATGGAAGTGTACTGTCCTTCAGAAATTAAAAATATTATACAAGAGAAATCGAATTCATCTACGTTCCTCTACAAATTTTTGTGAGCTTCATGTAAAACTGTCAACTTTTCATCACTATTCGTCTCTGTTGTTTTACAACTTTCTACATTGATAAATGTCTATTGCTAGATCACGTTCCACTATTCGATTAATATGTTGTTTGTCCTGTTAACTAACAGCCTTTCCTCTAGTCTATCAGTTAAAAATTAGGGACTGTTATTGTTAGATTTTCCAAAAAATGAACTTTACAGATTACTCTTCCTTAAACTGTAACCTTGTATGAAATACACCGACTTGTAGAATTAAAATAATTTTAAAAGAAGTTGTTAAATGTGTAATTGTACGAGTGGGCTATTTTACGTTACAATCGTACAAACCTCACAAACAACGATATAAAGTTGTATACGCTGATGTTCTCGTTGTCTTTTTAGTGCAAAACTACATAATGGACAATTTGCACTTGGTCCAACGTAAGAAATCGAATCCAAGATTTTTGCTTTGTAAGCCTGTTGACCAGTGGAATACTTTATCTGTTTTCTCTCCCAATACATGACTAGATGGTTGGGGCACTTGACTCGCAATCTGGGGGTGACGGGTTCGAATCTCTGTCCCACTAAACATACTTGCTCTTTCTGCCGTTTCAGTGTTACGATCAGTCCTATTGTTCATTGGTAAAAGAACAGCCCAAGAGTTGGCAATGGGTGGTGGTGAATATTTGCCGTCCTTCTAGTCTTACACTACTAAATTAGGGACGGCTGGTGCAGACAATCCTCGTGTAGCTTAGCGAAAAATTAAAAAAACAAACAAAAGAAAAACAAACAATAGTGTTATCCTTTTAGTATCTAAATAATTGATTAAGGAAAACATTTTGTACTATTTGGTAACATGAAAATATTCTACAAACTGATTAAAAGATAGCGCCACCGCACTGTTTTTCTTCTTCTATATTTCTGTAAATAATTGGAACAAGTTTCAGAAAATTACAACAAAAATTCAATAATGTCTATTCAATACCACTTTTCGCTGGTAAGGAGTAACCTAATGGAGGGGAGTGATATTCATTATTTGTCTTGCTTTCTCTCTTGTCTCTCACTTATAAATTAGGGAAGACTAGGGCAGGCAGCTCGTGAAGTCTAAACTATATCCAAATGGTAAATATTGCTATAAATGCGCCCGGCATGGCCAGGTTGTTAAG
Source organism: Tachypleus tridentatus (assembly GCF_004210375.1). Lineage (NCBI taxonomy): Eukaryota > Metazoa > Arthropoda > Merostomata > Xiphosura > Limulidae > Tachypleus > Tachypleus tridentatus. Next base: position 272,023,011 of record NC_134837.1, read on the forward strand.
GTATTCGACTCATAATCCGAGGGTCGCGGGTTCGAATACCCGTCATACCAAATATGTCGCTCTTTCAGCTGTGTGGAAACATTATAATGTGACTATCAATCTCGTTATTCGTTGGTAAAAAGAGTAGCCCAAGAGTTGGCGGTGGGTGGCGATAACTATCTTCCTTCACTCTAGTCTTCAAAATCAGGGGTTCGATTCCCCTCGGTGGGCTCAGCAGATGGCCTGATGCGGCTTTGCTGTAAGAAAACACACACACACCCTCTAGTCTTACACTGCTAAATTAGGAACAGCTAGCGTAGATTGCCCTCGTGTAGCTTTGCATGAAATTCAAAAAACCAAATGAAGTCATGGAATAAATGGCTACATTATACCCCAAGGGTATAATAAAATCATGGAGTTCTAATTTAGGAATGCTGACCCATAGGGACGCTAGCCCGTATCGCTATCCGCCTCTACGACTATTCATAATCAATTAGCAGGGTTAACTGTTACAATTATTGAAGCATTCGTGGCATTTTAGACATTTCATCACTTTTCAAATGTTCTACGTATTGGGAAAAAATCTCCATACCTCGAAAAATACGTGTCACACATATATACAATAAGGAGAAATGTGGTGTATACTTGATGAAGGCGTAAGAGAAGTTATATAACAACGACTGACCAAGATATAAATGTAAAATATAAACTAAATATAAACTAAAGATACGTTATCGAAATAGATGTTTATAATATCTATAACCTTACGCTATCATAACTATCAGAATGATTATGTAAGGATCATTGAAGATCAGACACTAAGTTGTTATCTGTAGACTGACGTTACTGTAGTAGACAGAAAGCTACGAGAAAATATTACTTTACCTTGTACATAGTTACCAAAAAAAAAAAAAAAAGGATGAATCGGAACTTTGATGTAATATCAACTTGAAAAGGTAAAACTGTAAAAATGAATCACTAATTAACTGAATATACGGAGTAGACCATAAGTGATTGCACAGCTGTTTCTTTCAGATCATGGTTTAATTTCTAACGAATGCAATTAAATTGTCTTCACATATAAGTGAAATTTAAACAACAGAACAGTAAAATTTACTGTTTATTCAGGTGTACAATTATTGCATAATAGATAATATTGTTTCAGGTGAAGTTATATTGTTGATCATTGCTTGAAATTTATATGTAGAATTATACACGAACATTGTTGCCCGATGAAAGTTTCCGTAAGGGGGCCGAAAACTCTAAAATAAAAGTATTTGAACGTAGAGAAAGGTTCGTCTATAATTCTACATATTAAGTTATCTAATTTATTGTTCTTATTCCAAGAAGCTCCTCTAGCCTAAAATTAAAAATAAATATTCCCATCTTTCACATAAAACCTTATTTGTCTAATAACCTCTAAGAAATTTGTGTTCCTTAAACAATGTGTTATATTAGGCCTAAAATAACATTAGAATATCCAGTATTCCACCAAATTTCGGAATAGTGGTTAACTCATTTTTATTTAAAAAAATAAATAATAACTACTGTTACATAACCTTTTAGGCCTCAGAAACATTTTAATTAAATGTTAGTCTCTCATTCTTAAACCGGAAAACGTCACAGCGCATAAATAAATACAAATTTCCTTCGTTTTTATCTTAAACCTGCTCATAAGATTCATCTACTTGGTGAATAAATAAAGTGATTATCGTACATCATCCCACTATTCTCCCACTTGCATATTTCTGTATATACTCATTGTTACTCTGGAAGTTACCCGTTAATTTATTAGTTATCCGTCTATTCTTTCTTCTGTCAATTTATCAAAATATGCGCTGAATATGATCACTTTTACTATCTCTTATTATATGACACGTCGGTGGACCTCAGTCAATTTGTGGACCTACATTGGAATTATAATTTCGGTTTTGGCTTTTTTCGTCATTGTTCTCTTCATCATCGTCCCTTACCGTCGAAATCGGAACGCCAGAAGATCTTATCAAAGGTCATCCCACCCTGAAACGGTCAACATATCAACAGTTTCAACAACACCTCCGTCGCACCAGGAGTTACCTTCTATCAGCCATTCTAGCGCCACCTATAGTGAAGAAAAGCCACCAAGTTATGACGAAGTGGTTAGAACATTACCATTGATTGGTCCAGAAGTGATAAATCTGTCGTCTTCGGCGACCACAGAAGCGTAATAATAAGTTCCTTGGAACTGAGATGTGTCTATAAATAGAGAGAACTTCAAGAATCCTGAAAATAAAGATAATGGATCATTAATGTAAAAATTAATAAATAAAATAGCATTTTCCTAAATTGACCACTTCGTCCAAAGAACTTCTATTTAATTATTATTTTTAATTGTTAGCATAATTCTGAAATAATCACAACAGAAGAACTGTCTGATCTATTTTATATCCTCAATCAATCAGACAAAAACTTAAACTCGTCTTATAATCGCTTTTTTCATTTTTAAACATTCCTAATATACTATCTTCACTCTAATGCTTTATTTTTTTTTATTTTTGTATTGTTGTTTTTGCAAATGTACGACGATAATATATGTATCCACTGTATAATTTATCTTCTTTCCGATTTGTTTTTGCGATATTGTATATAATTTTAAGAGGGTCGCGGGTTCGAATCCACGTCACACCAAACATGCTCGCCCTTTCAGCCGTGGGAGCGTTATAATATTACGATCAATTCCTCTATTCGTTGGTAAAAGAGTAGCCCAAGAGTTGGCGGTGAATGGTGATGACTACCTGCCTTCCCTCTAGTCTTACACTGCTAAATTAAGGATGGCTAGCGCAGATAGCCCTCGTGTAACTTTGCGCGAAAATTCAAAACAAACAAACAAACATAATTTTAATTTAAAAAATTTCAAATAAACCAAACACTACCCTCACACAGAATCCATAATGAAAGATTAATGTAATTGCTAGCAGTGGGTCTGATTTTTTCAAAACTAGTTAATAGTTGTTTTATTATTATCTTTTCATCATTATATAGAACTACAAAACGTTTTATCCCATCATAGTTTTACCCTAATAACCAGTGGTTTTTTTGGTGTGTGTTTTGTTTTTTAAAGTAAGTTAATCTTTCATGTGGTGGTACTTGATGTCATAGTTTCCTGAACCCGTGTATGTATGTGTTGCTGACTACTTTCATGTGTTTCTACAGTAATCTAATAAAACAATGTATTGTTTTGGGATTTATGTGACAAGAATTTGTTGAATATTCTAAAGGTATTTGTGATACATTTCACAAGTTATAAAAATAGTTCTTATAGCTATAACTATGATCAGTTCGGTTGGTAGATTTTTCATATTTTGTTCTAATCCAGTTATAACAATAAATATTACTAAATATTATTATGAGTAACAAATTAATATTTAATTATTATATTACGACATGTAGTTTACGCCCTCTTCAGGTTATAAAAATTGTTACATACCGTTCGTAAGTTAATGTCGTATCACTCTCCAACTGATGAAATATTCGAAAAAAACAAACCATTCAATGTTTTTACCAGTTTTTGTGAAAGCTGAAATTTCTAGAAAGATATTATTTGATTGTTTTTGGATTTCGCGCAAAGCTACTGCGAAGGTTATCTGCGCTAGCCGTCTCTAATTTAGCAGAGGTAAGACTAGAGGTAAGGCAGCTAATCATCACCACCCACCGCCAACTTTTGAGCTACTCTATTACCAACGAATAGTGGGACTGACCGTCGCATTATAGCACCCCCACGGGGGAAAAGATGAGCATGTTTGGTACGACGAGGACGCGAATCCGCGCCCCTCAGATGAGGAGTCGTATGCCTTAACCCGCCTGGTCATGCCGGACCGGACAAACAACCTTGATAACGGTTTAATTACAATGTTAATTGTTTTTTTATAGTAAAGCCATTTCGGGCTACTGCTGAACCCACCGAAGGGAATCGAGCTCCTGATTTTAGCGTTGTAAATCCGGAGATATACCGCTGTACTAGCGGGGGCTAGAAAGATAGATTATTAACATGAAATATTTTAAAAATGTATGAAAAACAACAACTTTAAATGGTACCACAAAAAAGATATCAGAATTAGAGAAAAGAGTCCATGTGTGATGGTTCTTGATATAATATTTCCACTATTAAACTTTATCCATTGACTTTTCTTTTGTTAATGTATTACAATAATTTTCCCCCTATTGAATTTTTTGTAACATCGCACATAATTTTTAAACTTGAAATAACCTAGGCAGCGACCTCGCACAGAGATTTCTAAACATAAATTTCCATTACACCTTGTGCAGACATTTCAACTTGCATTACAAATAAACTTTACTAATTGAGTATTGACAGTTTTAAAATCCGGTAGCCAAAAGGAAAAACCTTTTTTTTTTTAGTGAGGGGATACGTATAAAGATGTGTGAAAACTGGGAAGTTTGTACAACTTAAAACTGAGAACCATTTTTTTTCACCCACGCAAATATAACTCCAATTTACTATCCCCCAAATAGGACAGCGATAAGTTTACGAACTTACAACGCTAAAATCTGAAGTTTAGTTCCACGCGGTGACCTCAGCAGCCACACAATGTAGTTTTTACTGAAATAAACAAATAGATTTTAGCTGTTTACATGAAAACTTGTGCCATTACTATGTTGTTATTTAAATAAATATATTAGAAGTTACAAACTGTCGTTTCAGCTTTCTTCTCTTTGGAGATATTATGATTACCTGATTTAAAAATAATGCACGTGATTCTAAATACTTGCAGATGGATCTTAACATAAAAATACAATCACAATTTACAAATAATAATTAGTTTTGTTGTTAAGCACAAAGTCACGCAATGGCTTTTCTCTGTTTGTATCCCAGAAGCATCAAAACCTGAATTTTAGCTCTTTAAGCTACCTTACATAATGATATAGACTTTTTTTCTGTTATTTAGTTCTTGCACTATCATGACAGCCACATGTGGTTCAAAATGTTGTTGTATTTGCTTTGTGCTGATTGTTTCATTTCTTTGTTCTCTGGTACGTGACATTTCCTCTGCCCATGAGTAAGTGTTGTAAGCAGACTATGAGTTGAACATGTTATCACTGAATTACCCCTAACTGATCGATTATGTATCGTTTGAAAATGACAGCTGACGCCTTTCACTGGACAAAGAAAGCGAGTTTACATTTTATATTCTAGTGTATTTTATTTGTCCATTTCATCGTGACTAGTTCATTATAGTTCGTTCTTGAAAGATGTAAAGATGATGATCTTCACTAGGAGATCATCCATTGATCTTTACCAGTGCACGATTTTTTTTGTATTATTGTTACGTCTGAATAAAAATTGTTTTCATTGTCCTTTAAATGAGTTTAATCTGTTTATTTCTCAGGCAACTCAAAATTCGGTCAAATTGTCAATATTTCCATAAAATATCTTGATAGAATCTGATGTTGTTTCTGTCTTAGATTCGCTATTAAATCGATTTTACATGAAAATATCCCATATGAAAGACAGACAGAATTACATACAAACTTTTCAACATTTACCCAACTGTGTAAAAGATATAATTAAATATTTAAATTAATAATAAGTTTCTGTCAAAAAAATTGCCGATATTTATAATTTGTCTTTCTTTTGAATATTTTTCCATAATTTCAACATTTAAAATTTTATTAAAATAATAAAAACGATTAGAGCATTAACTAAGTAACCACCTCAATATTGATCTATTGCTAGAAATCACCCTAGTGGGTCAATAGTAAGTTTATGGACGTACAACACTAAAATTTAGGGTTCGATTCTACACAAATGACAAACAGCAGATATTCAATCGTGTTTGTTTGTTTTTGAATTTCGCGCAAAGCTACACGAGGGCTATCTGCGCTAGCCGTCCCTAATTTAGCACTCTAAGACTAAAGGAAAGGCAGCTGATTATCATAACTCACTGTCAACTCTTGGGCTACTCTTTTACCAAAGAATAGTGGGATTGATTGAAATATTATAACGCCACCACGGCTGAAAAGATGAGCATGTTTGGTGTGACGTGGATTCAAACCTGCGATCATCAGATTAAGAGTCGAGTGTGCTAATCACCTGAACATGACGGGCCGATGTTAAGTAACTGCTGTTTCATAGTTTCCGTGTAAACGAGATATATATGTGACATTTTTTAGTCTATAATCTCTTGCTATGTGGTTGAATTTCACAATTTTCTTACGACGAGAGTCATTATGCACTTTCCTTGGTGGGAGTATATTTATCTTGTCCTAATAATTTAGTTTTATGGTTATTTTTTATAAATAAAATAAAATGTACTTCTAATGTCTTATCTACATATCTTTGGAAACAACACGCGCCCATTGTTTTCTCTTCTTCTATAAACGAAGTTGTTTGTTTTAATTTCCGTGCTAATCTTCTCGAGGGGTATCTTCATCAATTGTTTCTGAGTTATCAATGATAGACTGCAGTAAGCAGCTAGTCAATACCACACTGCGCCGATTCTTAATTATAAGAATTTATTACTATAATTAAATTAGAATGTAATATCAACAGTACTAAAGCCGTTATAGTTAGAAACACAGTTCCTATAAAAAACACTGGTCAAAACAATATTTTTAATATTAAGTGCTAGAACTGAATTAAATTTGTAAAGTGTAATTCTTTATGAATGATATTTAAACTATTTTCTGTTGGAGGTAAATTTGTGATTTTTTATTAATATCAACTTATTTATTTTAGTTTATTATCAAGCTATTTATATTAATAATATTTTTCTTTACTTGAATTAACATCACACACCATTCAGAAGAACTACTGAATCATTACGCTAGTCTTTTTTTCTTATTTTTTGTTCCATACCGATTCAAGTAATCGTTGCATCGACGGAAATAGAATATAGATTAATAATTATTAGCGCTGATATGATACGATAGTAGTCAATATGATACGTATTTAAATATTGATGCTGTCAAACGGTAGGCACCTAGATACAAAAGTTTCACCAACAGTTTGTTACAATACTTACAATAAAATTTAATAAGAAACGGATGTATAATATAAAGAACTTTAAATTATTTCATGTAAGTAAATGTAGTTTCCCACTAAAATTTGGAGTAATTCTAGAAAGAAAAAAGATAATTTTGATTTATTTCGTATTTTTATGGTGATTACGATGCTGGTCAAACTGCCCGACTTCACATAAAATTAGGGTAGTGAATAAGGGTAGTAGATAAAATATAAGGATTTGTCGAAAAAAAAGCTGAACATTCATTTCAGCAGCTTTAAAGATTACATAAAAGAAATTTGTTCATTTTTTAAAGGAGAAAAGTATTTTTAATCTTAATATAAAAATAACTTTACACTCGGAGCAGTAACTACTTTGATTCCATGTACTAAGCAATAAATTTTAGCAACAATAGTTTGTTAGAACTTCTGATTTTTTTCTGTGCAAAAGATTTATAATATTTGCTGAAAGCTTGCCAAATTTCGTGAAGATATATAAACCATATAAAAATTTCACGATACGATACAAGTATTGTATCACTGTATTACCACACTAGCAGTACTTATACATAATTATGTACTAAATAATGAAGAATGTAATAATATGTTAAACCTAAAACAGAGATTTATATCTAAATCTTTTATAAATGAACTTGTCAACGCAGCCGTTATCTATACCAAAGCAGTGGCTAAAACAAATACGTGTGTATGATACGTAAAGAGTTTGTAAATGTTACTTTTAAATAAACTAACTACAGTTTCTACTCTGTATACGTCATCAGTTCACAGATGTATATTCTTGTTGTTCAGGTGCTCAACCAAGGGCAGAGGTTGGCCCTATATTCAGAGCTCTAGACTTCAGAACTGATAAGCTGGATTAAAATACTCATGATACCAAATACTATTACCCGTATTTTAAGCTATGAGTTCGAAATAAGAGTGCCAGTCAAATCCTGGCTGCCTTTCATCTGGTCAGTAGTTCAAAATTAGAATAACGACAGTTAGCTTCAGTAGCTTTGCTATAAATTACAAAATTAAATATATCTAGTGCTCACCCTTTCTGTTGAACGTTATTGGGTACTAAAAACACGCTTTTTTCATTATTATAATAGTTAACTTTCATCAAACAACTAGGTAACAAAAAACCCTAAACTGGGGGCTATTTGACATAAATAATACAAGTAACTTTATTTTCCAAAAAACTTAACCTTACTCAAAAGGAAGAGTGATGAACAGATCAATAGATTATATTAAGAAAAAATAAGTAAAAATAAATGACAATTTAGAAAACTTCGTTATATGTGATTAAAAAAGACTTAAGCGCCTCTACCGTTAAATTTAAGATTATGTGAATCATGAGAAGTAATTTGAACACTTCATTGGAGAGCAAGTATTGGAGAGCAAATAATATTTGTTTCAAAAAATCCCGAGAGCATTATTTAATCACAATTGTAGGGTTTTTATAGTATGATTACAGTAAGATTAAGAGTATGAAGCAAATTTGAGTAAAAAGTCTCTTTACGTCTTCAACACGACTTTGCTGTACAAAACTTAAATGAAGTAGAAAAAATATTTATATAAATATAACTTGAAAGTAATGGCCTAATCAATTTAAATTATTATTGTAATTGTTTTTATTGGCTCATCTTTTTGATTTTTGCTTTTACACTATTATATTATTGTCTTACTTGTGTATAGCGCCATCTATCTTGTTATCTTAGATACAATATTTTAAATTTGTTTCTAATGTTTTTCAACTTGCTGTGTTATCTATGCTGAACATATGTTGTGATTACACGTAAGCAAATTTTTCATTTATTTCAAAAATATAATTTTTCATTATTCAAGTAGTTTTAGCTAAGTATTTTAGTTTAATTAAAGCCACATATATGTAAAATCCTCAAGCAATACTGTGTTTTGTTTTTTTATTGTTCGTATGCGGATGTCAGCTAGATACATGGAATTAAAAGCACTAATACCTTATATGTAATGCTTTTAGATACGATGATACTGGTAGTAACACAAATCTATAATGATGTGTGTTAATCTTACCCTGTAGTTTATGATAATTATTACAGTTAGGCATAACTTTCTTGATGGTTATAGTATATAATACAGTAAAATAAATAGTTTCTTACTCGAATTTGTACAGCTACAAGCTTTGTACTTTTGTACAAAATTTGAATGAAATAAAGTGTGAAGTAATAAGTTGTAACGCTGATATTAGTGTTACTGTATAAAGCAGGTACAATTTTTTGTACTTGTAGTACAACTATAAGAAGAGCCTAATTTGTTAAGTAATTTAAAATTAAATATAACGAGTGGATTTTGAACTATTTTTAAAATGGTGGGGGTAATGCATTACTAATAGTCTTTGGCCACTATTCAGTTCTTCACAGTTTATAACTGTGCAGTACCAAGTATAATAAACAAGTGTATTATTCCAAAAATTCTTGGGTTGTACTTGTTTTGTAGAATAATTACTATATATCTGTTTTATACATTTCACTCATTGGTTAACTTGTGTTCAGGGTTACTTATGAGAAGCGTAATTCCCCCAAAACTAGTATTACCCAATAACACACATTGATCAAAGTGTAGATTAAACTGGACCTCCTTTCAACTTAAATTTTGAGATTAAACACTTTTTGGAATATTAAGTTTACTTATTATAGATTGTGACTGCTTACTTTTGTCTTTTTTATGAGAAAGGTAAGAGGTGATCTCATTAAAATTTACAAGATTATTTTGGAGGTTGTTAGACTAAAGGCCTTTGATTTGTCTCTGCTGTATTCTGAAGATGATAGAATGTGAGGACACAAGCTTAAGTAAGAAAAAGTAGACAGGCTAAGTTTTAGTTGAGAGAGTTTTATGTATCTAACACAGTAATTGTCTCATAGAATGAGTTACTATTAATAGTACTAGTTTTGAGAGGCGAGTTGGTGATTTAATAATGCAGTGAGAAGATGTGAAATGCATTTTTCATAAAGGCAACAAAAATGTTGAATGTCAAATTGTGTGTGTTTAGTTGTACCTTGTTAAGGTACAAGCTTAACTGCTGGACTATACTCTTATTGTCTTGAGATCTGTATGTACTTTGTTTCTTTGAAAAACATTCATGTAATTTCTAAATAAATATTTGTGTACTGATATGTAGTAACATGCCATTTTTTGTATCTTGAAATCTTTTATTAAAGAGATGTTGATTAATCTGTGATGTGAAAAGCATTCAGAGAAAAACTGATATGTATACAGATCATACATATTTACTACAGATACAAAAAGGTGTCAGTGGAGTGGAACAATCCAGTATGGTTTAGTAAATGTTTCAGAGGTCATATTTGTGATAAAGATGGTAAATTCGAGAACTTTGAACTTACTGGAAATAGTAAAGACAGTTTAGACTGAATTACTTTTCAAACAGAGTGGTTGGATATTGGGAGGAGCTGCCTTCAAGGATGGTGGAAGCAGACAATTTAACTGAGTTCAAGAAAAGATTGGATGAATACATGAGTTGTAAGGGGTGGTTATAGTTGGGAGTTGGAAGGGACATTCTTGATGGGCTAATACACTCTGTTTTGTTGCTTTGAAATTTTATGAAATTTATTGTGGTAGTTTAAAAGACTCGATGTTTTAATTTCTATAAATTATGAATATTAAAATCATATCTCAGAATCTTTCACACTAGGACCTGAGGGAGAAATTTCAAGATCCCTCATGTATTGGGTAACTAAAAATAGTTTAACTACCACCACCAGAAAAAATAATGTTTGTGTAATAACAGACCTCTTCACATAAAGTTTTTTTAAAATTATTTTAGGACTTTAAAAATAATTACAAACATCTGCATGGCCTTGTAATTACTGTGTCAGAAAAATAAATCCAAGGATTCATGGTTCATGTCCTGTTGCTTCAAAAAACATACTGCGTACTTTAAGGCCATGGATGCACTATAGAAGTGGCTGTTAAATCACAATTTAGTCAAAAAAGAAGAAAAGAGTTGTTGGTGATGTTAACTAGCAGTTTTCCTTGTAGTCAATCACTTTGAGATTGGCAACTTATAGCTTTGTTGGAAAATCTGAAGAAAACTACAACTAAACTTAAAAAAATAAAAAGAGGAGTGTTTTCCTCTAGCCCAACCAAATAGTGAAGAGATTGAAGTGATGAAGCCTATATTTGCATATACTGGTGTTCAGAAAGAATCTGAGATTATATACTTTTAACTCTGTTGTAATACTCTTTGTAGTTTCATGTAATCATCTCGGAAGTGTAATCTACGGTTTGAGAACACTAAATGAATCTTGTTCCTTATTACCACCACCTGTTCAAAAGACCTATATTTTTATTTTACTTTAGAGGAAATAAACGTTAAAATTCATATTTGCATATGTCAATATAGGTCATTTTAAATGATTTTACTGATAGAGAATAAAGAGATAATTTTGTATAATATAAAAATTACATAGGTCATTGTAGTTTGTTTTCTCCAGAAAGTATCTTAGGCTCTTGTTCTGTGCATGCATCTATAACCTAAGGTGCTTAAACTAGGACTATTTGATGTGATTCCATTGTGTCTACATATTTTCAAAGAATGTTAAACTAAGCAGTATCTAGAATCTTGCAGAGCTTTGCATAAAGGAGTGGTAGGTTGAAAATATTTTAAAAGTTAACCACAGTACCTAAGTTTTCCATTTCAACTGCAAATAATTGCTGATAAGGAGCTGTCGAAATATGAATTGCAGTCACCATTCTGCTCTTCCAAAATAGAAAATCATTTATTCAATTCATCTAAGTCATTTGATTAGCTCTTTAACTCCAGGACATGAATTTATGTGGCTGGAAGAAAAGATATTTTCCTTTTTTTAAAGACAAACTTGTTGCTGATAAAGTTGACATGCATATCATTGACAAGCAGTGGTTTTCAAAACAAATTATTTTTAAAATGTTTTCTTACATTGTAAGAAGTCATACTTTCACATGAAATACACATAAACATGACCAAGTCTTTCTGTATTATTTTCCGAGGTGAATTTGCAGTATAAATTAAGGGCTGATCCATATAATTTTTTTTTCAGAACTTCTATTCATCCAGTTGGAAAAAATGTAACATGTGAGTAGACCTGTAACAGAACTACACAGATTATATATAAATATAATCTCTGTGGATCTTAATTATCATTAACAAATGACTTGAAGTTTGAAAGCAATGAAAGTTTTGTGGACTATGACAGAAAATAGAGGTCCTGTTGGCTGGTTCAGTAGGTGGAATGAAGTCGGCAAGTTCTGGCTTCTTGTATTATGTCTGCTCTTTATTTGTGAGGTAAGCTAATTTATAGCTATTAAGTTCATGTCTTTTGCTTGTTTCTGAAACCATTTGGATGCTACATATAAAGGAGATAACGTGTAAGTAAATGAGAGAAAAAACATGCCTTACCAATAATTGTTTATTTATATTCTGTTAGTTTTCATCCAAATTTAAGAAACTGTGTTTTCCAGAAGCTTAATCTATTTGAATAATAGACTATGTTTGTATGCCAGCTGTATTGATATATATTTATAATACCCAAGTTTTAATTCCTAATTTTGAAAGGTAGTGTTTAAAACTCATATGACATCTCCAAATCTCCGCCAGAAGTTTTAACTTCCAGTAATAGGCTTTAACAGCTTCTAACAATTAGAAGCATATCATGCATAATGACAAACAATAACTTCAAGTCAGAACTTCTTTCCTTCTTTTTCTGAGACATCAATAAATTTGTCAAACTGTCCAGACAAACCCATTACCTCTCTCTCTGGTTTTCAAGATTTGTATTTACATTTTATCCATTAGGAGCTGTTGTTTAAATTTCTTGCTGTTAAATGCAAGTGAACAAAATTGTTTGATTAGTGGTTTTTATGCTTGGCTGTTTCAAGCTTGTAAGGAATTTTAATCCATTTAAAGCTTTCTGAGAAAGTTGAGTAAATTATAGTAGTTTGAAGACATTTTGTTCTAGTGATCAACATATTTTTTGTGTTTGTAAATGCATATTTAATATTTAAAGAGTGCTCATAACTTTCATTTTGGACATCCAAACTTGTGACTGAACCCACAAACAGCAGGTTTAGGAAATAACTGATAAATGTTTCATCATCTGCTTCATTAATATCTTTAAAGTTTAATTTTCCTACATTTGTCTGAGATAACATATTCTACTACTTTAATTAGATATAATGTAAGCAGTACAATTTTAAAAAGGGTTGAGCTTACAGTTTGTACAGGTTTAGGCTAAATACTGCTTAATGTTTAAGACAGATTTCCATTTCCTTCTTCTGCCAACATATCCCAAAGTATGTTCTCAAGTCTAATTTTTGTATTTGTCTTTAGAATCAATATTATTTTAAACCCAAATACGTGTTTGTATAAACTTTCTTGATTGAAAAATTTATTGTGTGTTTGTCTTCACAAGCATCTTTTGCCAGTACTGAACTTAACCAATAAAATAATTATTGAGTAGAGGAACTTTTAATGGAAAAACAAATAAATAGGGATAAGGAAATCAGAGAATAATTTGTTATTCCAGTTGTAAGTGAATTTTCAAATGATAGAGCTGACAGTACAGTTGAACAATTTGTAATATAGAAACTGTTTAAGATATCACCTTGTATCACAAACCTACTTTTTTTTCAGAAACAGTTCTTATAATCTCCTCACTGGAGAGGAGAACTTTGGACTGTTCCTCATAGTTATTTTATCTGTTCCTACATGGATCAAAAATCACTTTAAAACAGGAATGTTTCATATATAAAAGAAAAATTCAACCATGTGATAACTGTGGCTTGTTTTGCTTTGATGCATTGCTTTTATATAAAAAAAAACATTTCACTGAATTCTCAATGTTAGAATTCTTCCACCATACCATTATTTGTAGAAAGAAGATATGTTAATTTGTTTAATTTTTTGTGAATATTATTTTGGTTGCTTAGTTATTTCTCTTTTCATTTTTTTAACTAGGTCTTGATATATTATATCGTGCTACTACAGTGCTCGTGGCCAACCTTAGATCCACTTTCTGCAGAAAGTGGAATCCTACCCGGCCAGAGTCACACACCTCTCCGAGTCATGCTTTTAGCTGACACTCATTTACTTGGTTCCAGAAATGGACACTGGTTTGATAAACTTCGAAGGTAGGAGAAAATTTTAGTTCTTGAATTTTATTGTTTATTATGTATTAAACAAGATTCCAAAATTAAGATACAAGATGCTCAACTGATCCAGTCTTTAATATATGTTCTGTTTCACATCTGAAACAGAATCTAAGAGCTATTGTCATTAAACTATAATGCAAATTCCTAATAATCAGCATCTTTGATGTGTTATTTAGCAAATGTAGTCCATCCTAAGAACTTTTATCACCTAGAAACAACATTGTGCATAATGTGTGTAAAAGTGGCTTCCAATTTATGTATTATGAAACTGTCAACATTTGATCCAAGGAAAGATATAAACCTAAATAAATAAAATAAATGTTCTACAACATGGCATAACATTAAAGAGCAACAAGGACCACTTTGGTCCATATAGGCTGTCCTGTCGACTAAACTAAACATTCAAAGTTAACCCTTATCATTAAAATATTTATCTAGCTTTCCCATAAATGCCTTTACATTAACAGCATTTTCCATATTTGAAGGCAACCCATTCCAAAGGATAACCACCCTATCAGAAAAATAAGACTGTTTTACCTGCAGACTTCTACCCTGCCAAATTTGTTTGTATCCTCTAATTTTACCATTTTTGCCATTAAATATTAAAAACGATTATGTATTAATGCTGCCAATTCCCTTAAGAATTTTAAATACTACAATCAGATCACCTCTTGTGGGTCAGTTCTGTATATCATCGTAGTAGCCCTCCTCTGAACATTTTTCAACAATTCAGTGACTTTTCTAAGAGCCCAAGATTAAACACAGTACTTTGTATATGGCCTAACTAATGACCTGTAAAATGCAGTTATAACCTCTCTAAACTTATATTCATTGTTACACACAATGTAAAACTCTAATTTGCCTTACCACTAGCATCAGTATATTGTTTAGATGGCTTAAAAGACTGATGAACCAGAACACCATGATCTCTTCCTTTCATAGCACTGTTAAGAATAATCCAGTTAAAATAAGTCATAATTCAAACTGTGATGTCCCATATGCATTACCTTGCATTTACTATAATTAAACATCATCTACCATTTATTTGCCCAACTTACCATACATATATATTCCTTTTGTAAAGAAGTAATAAATATAACTAATACATTGACCATCCCTTCATCTGTGTCATTGATATAAACCAATAAGATCAAAGGTTCTAATACTGATCCCTGACCTCACTCATGATACATAATGTGACACAACTCCACTTATAGCAACCTTCCAAATATTTTTTATGTAATCGTTTTTGTCTCTCCAACTTTTTAGCAAGCCTTTTTTGTGGCAGCTTGTCAAATATTTCTTGATGATCTAAACGTAATTAAGTGTTAATTATACAACACTCTCATTTTCTTGTAACTTTGTAGTTGCAAACAAATTGAAAGGTGTACCATATGTGTGTGAATATTTATTATTTGTTTCATAAGACTGTTACTGCAGTTGATGTTTTGTTGTTAACACTTGAACCACATTGTACACATTGTATTTCAGGGAGTGGCAAATGCATCGTGCTTTTCAAACAGCATTAACAATATTTAGTCCAGATGTTATTTTTATACTAGGTAAGTTCATTTCTCTGTTATTAAATATATTAGTTAAGCTTTGCTCACTTTATTTACCACTCATTTAAAAACTAACAAAACACTTGTGACTAAAAATGTTTTGTTGACACTTGTAATAGCTTTATGAACAATCTTTGCATGGAATGAGACTCCACTTTCTCAAAAACATTCTAATCCTCAGCATGAGTTTAATACAAAAGTAGAAGTAAATTAAACTTGAGATATTTGTAGTTTCCTATACCACATTTGTTGGAATCAACTCTTATTATGGTAACTTCTGAAATCAACAGGGTCTGTATTGGTGTTTGTAAGTTTTGGAACATTTAATGTATATGGTAAAGTATAAAGTAGTTGAGATATATATGTACAGTGGTATAAAAATTATTTTTGATATGCTATCTGTAAACGAGAAATGTAATAGTGTGGCCTCAAATGTTATGACCCAAAATTTGTTTTGTTGTCAATATAATGGCTAAATTATTACACATTGCAAAAACATACATACATATATATATATATATATAATTTACCACATAAAATCTTGTACGCAGATTAACAAAGCTATGTATGTAATAGACTGATTTTCCTGATCTGGACATATGACAAAAACCACACAGCACTGACATTTGGAATATCCTTTCCTTTTCTATTGTGTCTACGAAATAGACCATGGAGTTCTGAGTGGACAGTTCAAATCATCTTGCCTAAACATAGATATTCCATCTTGCATCAGTAAACTTTTGTAGTTTAAAAAATAACTTTTCTAATCCCATTGAAAAATAATCACAAGGATTAGAAAGTGTTATAAATATGATTCTAAATAATTAAGTTGTCTAATTTCAAGTTGGTAATTAAGTTGCCTATGTATGCCATGCTTATGATTGGTCAACCTGTTGTGAATAAGCGGGTTACCATTCTTACAAAGAATTTCATTGGTTGTTCTTTTGTAAATGCTAATAATTAAATACAGAGTCGTATTCTACTTGCTCAACAGTACACCTGAGGATATCTAATTCTAAAAACTAGATTTTGACACTGATGGCTGGCATAGCACAGATAGTCCATTGAACTCTTTTGTACATAAATATAAATGCACATATTTCATATAAACAGAACAACTCTATTCCCCACAAAATAAGGTACTTGAAGACTATCTACACTAGCTGTCCCTAATTTAGCAGTGTAAGATTAGAGGGAAGGCAGCTAGTCATCACCACCCACTGCCAACTCTTGGACTTCTCTTTTACCGACGAATAATGGGATTGACCGTAACATTATAACACCCCCACAGCTGAAAGGACAAGCATGTTTGGTGCGATGGGGATTCGAACCCGTGACCCTCAGATTACAAGTCGAACACCTTAACCACCTGGCCCTGCCAGGGCCAACAATATTGTATTGCAATAACTTTTTAATCTTTAAGTACTTAGCTTAAACTTTGTAAGGGTAAACTTAGATCTGTATTGATTGAAATCATTTAACTAGGCATCTGTAGTCCCAATTAATATTTGAAAAGCCCTTCTGTTATCTGTATTGTATCTGTTGGAAATTTTCTTGTTTATTTTCTCCCCCTCTTCCTCCCACTTCCATTCTCCCATTCCTCCTTCTACATGTTTCTAACAACTTTTAATGGTTTATTTCCTTCTGTCATTCATTAGGTTTTGACTTTTATGGAATTTCTATTGCTTCAAATGCCATATGATTTTGTGTTAAAGTCAATTTTTCTTACAAACAGTTTTGAACACCTTTTGTTGTGACTTTTCTAGGTGACGTGTTTGATGAAGGTCTTTGGTGCAGTGACAAGGAGTTTTCTTACTATGTCAATAGATACAACAGTTTATTTTATGCACCTGAGAAAACCAACAGATATGTTGTTGTTGGAAATCATGATATTGGGTTTCACTACAGGTATGGGTGAATCTTTTTAAGTTTCTTTCGGTTGGCTTCTTTAGGGTACGTATCATATTTGTTGTCCTTGTATCAACAGTTACATATATGGAATTGTATTATTTACTCAGATTTGTTTAATTTTACTTATTTTTCTTCTAGGATATTCTATTGTTTAATGCTTAAAATATTTTTTCTCCATATAGTTTAGTGCAAATTAAATATTTGGTTGTCCAGAAATAAATATAGGAATTTTCATGATGACATTTAGGAGCTGAATATTGAGTAACTTTACATTGGTTGGTTGGTTTAATCCAACATTTGTCACTTACAAGGTGTCTTAATCATCTGCTGTTTCATTTCTACTTAGAGTAAGTTTCACAACACCCAAGGCAGCATGGACAAAGACTTCCATCTGATTTTTCTCTATGATTTCAAACTTGGACGAAAAGCCACCAAAATTACATGGAATATCAACCAGGATTTAGCCATGGATCTGTTATTGAATGTACAGGTTTTGACATGGAGATGAAAGTCTTGAAGACCACGAAGTTTGTGGAAGGAAGCAAATGAAAACAGACAGACCCTCACACAACAGTACATGAGCTTGTAGAAAAGCTAGACACCAGCAAATCAAGCATTACCAACCACCTGAGTGTGTTTGGAAAGATGAAAAGTTAGATAAGTAGGTTCTGCATGAGCTGACTGAAGATCAACAAAAATCAGTGTTATGAGACCTGTTAAGGATGACGCTCCAAAAATTGAAAGAATTAGAAATCGAGGTTCTGCCTCGTCCACCTTATTTCCCAGGCCTTTCCCTTACAGATTTTCATTTTCTTCAAGTAATTTGACAACTTTTTGAGAAATAAATGCTTTTAAAACCAGGCAGCTGCAGAAAAACTTTCAGGGAGTTCAGTGACCATAGAAACTCTGATGTCTACAGCAGGGGCATAAACAGCATAGTTACAGATTGGCAAAAGTGTGTTGAAGCAAATGGTGCTTACTCTGATTAAAGCATGTTTTACAACACTGGTTTATACTTTTCCAAACTTCACAGTTTAAAAACTACATTTATTTCTGGACAAACTAATAACTAACAAGTTCATATATGATTTTAAGTTCTTTACTTCTAGTTGGCCATGTCTTCTCTTATACATTATTTTAAGATCTTGACTTCTTGTTAGCCATGTCTTCTCTCATGTGTATTGTTAGGTTCTTGACTTCTAGTTGGCCATGTCTTCTCTTATACATTATTTTAAGATCTTGACTTCTCGTTAGCCATGTCTTCTCTCGTGTATTGTTAGGTTCTTTACTTCCAGTTGGCAATGTCTTCTCTTATACATCATTTTAAGATATTGACTTCTTGTTAGCCATGTCTTCTCTCATGTATTGTTAGGTTCTTGACTTCTAGTTGGCAATGTCTTCTCTCTGTTTTATGAATAAACAAGTCTGAAATATTACTGATAACTCATGGTTTATTTGACATTAAATAATTCATCACATACACATACAGTGTGCTTTGTGGCAGGTTGTTTTTGGGCATGCAAGGTATAAAAGAGAAAAATCAGAGTAAGTTTTGATTATTGGGCTAGCTAGAAATCTATTAAAAATAAGATGTACAGTGTGGATATCCAACTGATGAAGTCATCATTCTAATCTGTATAAATAAGGGTGTTAGAAGAGTGGACTTAATTAGCTTTTGTAATTACTCATACCAAGTTAGATGTTAGTTTTCTTCAAAGCAGGTGGCTTGTTCTGATCTGAAGTTAGCATTAATTATTTAACTAATGGAATGATTGCTTGTACATTTCTGTCAGTTGGTTTATTGAGGTATACCATGGAGAACACCACACAGCATTCGTATTTTTGTTAAAGTACATATGTAGCCCATAAAGAGGTTGTGGACACACGTGTTATACGGATGTGGGACGAAAAGGAAAACTTTGCATCAGATGAAAGATTCCAGTTCTTTAAAAGAGTGAACTTTTTGTTTTATCAGGAGGTGGATAACACATCCAATTTACCCCTGATGAACAAAAGAACTTCCAGTTTTTGGTTTCTTTCCTGCTGCTATGTTAACACAGCTATTCTTTCTCCATTTTCTTTTATTGTATAATATTCACACTACCTCTTCAGTTTGATGGAGGCTTGTCCCTGGTTAGAACTGTTTTATATATAGATTCAAAGCTCACCTCATTTAATGGAGGCTGGCCTTTATGAGTAGCTTTCTTCTATTGTGTCTGTCAATTCCAAATTAAGGATGGTTATATACAAATAATCCTTTGTGTAACTTTCAGTGAAACAAACAAGTCCTCTTTCTTTGCCCTTTTGTAGTATGTGTTATTTTAATATTTATTCTTGGTTTATTGGACAGTGTTTCAAAACACCACAAGGAAAGATTTGAACGGGCATTCAATGTTTCTTCCGTTCAGTTTGTTGTTATCCAAGGGAACATTTTTATCATGCTGAACAGCATGGCCATGGTGGGTGATGGTTGTAGTCTTTGCCAGGAAGCTGAGGACCAGTTGCGTGAAGTAGCACACTTTCTTCGCTGTACAAAGGTTTGCCTTTTATTTTAACTCCAAGATATAATGAATGTTCACATACATAAATTATTAACATGTTATTACAATGAAACATAGGAGGAAGGTTTAGTGATTTGTAAAAGGCAAAAAAATTTTCAAATCTCGTTCTTGCTTTAGTGTCATAACTGCATAATTGTGTGTGTTTATTAAACTGTTGATATACCTCTGTGTGTGGAGTACTTTGTCAGTATCTCTCCATGAAAGAAATTCAGTTTTAGTTTTTTGTTATTGGTCACTATAGGTGTCATTAAAATAATTACTGTTTGCAATGACCCCTGTCCTGTACAGCTCAACATCAAACAAACAAAAAAATAATTGCAGTGTATGTAATTAATTTGTAAACAAGAATTTGAAGTTTAATGTCAGTGGTACACTATAAAGTTGATACACAAACCTATCTATTTAAATGGACAGCTTTTGTTGTCCTCTTTTCTTTTTTGAGTTTATTGAATAAAAATGTGTAAGGACTTCCAGTAGGGCTATGGTGATTAGGTATCAGTCACTGTCACAGCTGCTAACATGTTCAGTCAACTGAGTGTAGTTATTAGTTAGTTGATCAATCAGTTCAAATTACGAAAAACCAAATTGGGTAGTTTTTGTGTTTTCAACAAAAATGTCTCTCATTGGCTTGTGAATGGCATGTTAAAATGAATTTTACTACTGAAACGTTATTTACATTTGTCACTACATTTTGTGTAATATTATATTAAAGAAATGCTTAGTAAATATTAAATCATCTGTATCAATTGAGTGCAAGCATACCAATATAAGTAATCAGTTTTAATAATTATTTAAAAATATAAACATTACTATAGTTATCAAAGAAAAATTGCCTCCAGTTTTACGACCTCTTAACATCATAGAATGCATTTGCTAAGTTAATTTATCATTTAAAGAATCTTGAATCACTCAAAACTATAAATATTATTTTACTCCTTATGTTTGTTGTTGCTGTAAATTAGTCGTTCTTCTTTAACTTTCAAACACGCATGTTTTCCTTCATGCCATTAAAAAAAATGAAGTGAAAATGTCTGGAGTGTGACTAGTTTAAAGTATTAAGAAATCGTAGGCTCAGCATAGCCCAAAGTTTAGGATGCTCTTTTTTGCAACCTGAAAGTCTCAAGTTCAAATCCCCATCCTGCCAAATATTCTCAACTTTTAAGTTGTAAGGTCATTGTAATGTGATGGCCAATTCCACTATTCATTGGTGAAAGAGTTACATAAGAGTTGATGGTGGGTGGTGATGACTAGCTTCCTTTCCCTCTAGTCTTTCACTTTTAAGTTAGGGACAGCTAGTGCAGATAGCCCTTGTGACCCTTTGTGGAAAATTCAAAACAAACAATTAAGAAAACATAATGTTAAAAGTGCAGCTTACTGTTCAAAACAAAAGTTACAAAAAGTTGAGTGCAGCACAGTTAATAACACTTTCTTTAGCCATAAGTGTAAAACTACATAAATAAATTTATCTGGTTACTTGGAGTCAGGGGTGTCCAGATCAAACCAGCATCATGTCTCTCATTTACATCTTTATGTTTATCTGGTTACTTGGAGCCAAGGATGTCCAGATTAAACCAGCATTATGCCTCTCATTTACATCTTTATGTTAATCTGGTTACTTGGAGCCAAGGGATGTCCAGATTAAACCAGCATTATGCCTCTCATTTACATCTTTATGTTTATCTGGTTACTTGAAGCCAGAAGTGTCCAGATTAAACCAACATTATGTCCCTTATTTACAGAATACTACTACACCATATTTGTACAGTTGATATATTTGTTACTTCTCTTATTGATCTTCTGGTTTTAAATCATCTTGCTGTGTCTCAACACCTAATTATGTAATACTTTATGTTTATAGCTGAACTAATATTTGGGTTTTGTGAACTTGTTATTGCTGCTTTTTAAGTAGTTTTTAAAAGTTTTTTTCAGCTTTTTATTACTAATACTATTTATTATAGGGTGAAGCTCACTTTGGATGCCACAGATATGGTTCTCTCCCATCTTACAGCCGACCAGTCTTTTTACAGGTTTGTTTTCCTGAAATTCATGTAATTAATATTATTTCGAAGTGCAGTTGTTAAACAACACTTAAGAACTGGCGTTATTTGTCAGTAAGTAAGTAAGTACACAGTATTTCCATAGATATACTACAGAAGTTAGGAAGTACACAATATTTCCATAGATATACTATAGAAGTTAGGAAGTACACAATATTTCCATAGATGTACTATAGAAATTAGGAAGTACACAATATTTCCATAGATGTACTATAGAAGTTAGGAAGTGCACAATATTTCCATAAATGTACTATAGAAGTTAGGAAGTACACAATATTTCCATAGATGTACTACAGAAGTTAGGAAGTACACAATATTTCTATAGATATACTATAGAAGTTAGGAAGTACACAATATTTCCATAGATATACTATAGTATTTTGATGATAAACTATGTATTGAATTCTTTTTATAGAAATGTCAAATGTTTAAAAATTCATGTTTTTAATGCTGTCATCTGTTGATGGAAATATTTATGTTTCAAAAGTTTTTATGACTGATAGTGTAATAGTTGTAATAGTTCTAGCTATTATTCCAGCATTTTCCAATGTACCGAGAATCTGATGCCATATGTTCAGAACCAGATTCTGCTCCTCCTTTAGAAAAAAACCTGAAGTTCAGAGAACATTGGGAGTGCCTCTCGAAACAAGCATCAGATAGGGTACGAATAAAATAAGGCTTGATTTTTAACTTCCAAATACTTTCTATCTTACAAAGCAGTATTCTTGAGCTTATGTATGCTACTTAGATATTTTTGTTTGATCCCAAGTTTAGAATTGTACACTTAATGTGTACGCAAATAAACAAAGCAAAAAAAATCATTTTAGAGATTTTAACTCTAATTTATTACTTATGTGATGTTACTTTTCAAATATCCAGCTAACAAATCAAATGTTTTACATGTATACACACACACACACACACATATAAAGTCATGTATAATTTGTTATAACCAAAAACGAGCCAATACAAAAATAAAAAACTGTATCAATTGAAAGGATCCCAGGGTACAGGCTGTAATGTAGGATATAAAATGTACCCTTGGTTTTGGAGGTGACTGTGGATCCTTCCAATTGATACAGTATTTTTAATTTTTGTTTTGTCATGTACAGAGGTTTGGATTTGCCATTACACAGTCCTTACTTTTGATCTAGGTTTGTCTTACTGAGCTCTTCTGTCCTTACTTTTGATCTAGGTTTGTCTTACTGAGCTCTTCAGTCCTTACTTTTGATCTAGTTTTGTCTTACTGAGCTCTTCAGCCCTTACTTTCGATCTAGTTTTGTCTTACTGAGCTCTTCAGCCCTTACTTTCGATCTAGTTTTGTCTTACTGAGCTCTTCAGCCCTTACTTTCGATCTAGGTTTGTCTTACTGAGCTCTTCAGCCCTTACTTTCGATCTAGGTTTGTCTTACTGAGCTCTTCAGCCCTTACTTTCGATCTAGGTTTGTCTTACTGAGCTCTTCATTCCTTACTTTTGATCTAGTTTTTGTCTTACTGAGCTCTTCAGTCCTTACTTTTGATCTAGTTTTGTCTTACTGAGCTCTTCAGCCCTAAGTTTTGATCTAGTTTTGTCTTACTGAGCTCTTCAGTCCTTACTTTTGATCTAGTTTTGTCTTACTGAGCTCTTCAGCCCTTACTTTTGATCTAGTTTTGTCTTACTGAGCTCTTCAGCCCTTACTTTTGATCTAGTTTTGTCTTACTGAGCTCTTCAGTCCTTACTTTTGATCTAGTTTTGTCTTACTGAGCTCTTCAGTCCTTACTTTTGATCTAGTTTTGTCTTACTGAGCTCTTCAGCCCTTACTTTTGATCTAGTTTTGTCTTACTGAGCTCTTCAGTCCTTACTTTTGATCTAGTTTTGTCTTACTGAGCTCTTCAGCCCTTACTTTTGATCTAGTTTTGTCTTACTGAGCTCTTCAGTCCTTACTTTTGATCTAGGTTTGTCTTACTTAGTTCTTCAGTCCTTACTTTTGATCTAGTTTTGTCTTACTGAGCTCTTCAGTCCTTACTTTTGATCTAGGTTTGTCTTACTTAGTTCTTCAGTCCTTACTTTCGATCTAGGTTTGTCTTACTTAGTTCTTCAGCCCTTACTTTCGATCTAGGTTTGTCTTACTGAGCTCTTCAGTCCTTACTTTCGATCTAGGTTTGTCTTACTTAGTTCTTCAGTCCTTACTTTTGATCTAGTTTTGTCTTACTGAGCTCTTCAGTCCTTACTTTTGATCTAGGTTTGTCTTACTTAGTTCTTCAGTCCTTACTTTCGATCTAGGTTTGTCTTACTTAGTTCTTCAGTCGTTACTTTTGATCTAGTTTTGTCTTACTGAGCTCTTCAGTCCTTACTTTTGATCTAGGTTTGTCTTACTTAGTTCTTCAGCCCTTACTTTCGATCTAGGTTTGTCTTACTGAGCTCTTCAGTCCTTACTTTTGATCTAGGTTTGTCTTACTGAGCTCTTCAGTCCTTACTTTCGATCTAGTTTTGTCTTACTGAGCTCTTCAGCCCTTACTTTTGATCTAGGTTTGTCTTACTGAGCTCTTCAGTCCTTACTTTTGATCTAGTTTTGTCTTACTGAGCTCTTCAGCCCTTACTTTTGATCTAGTTTTGTCTTACTGAGCTCTTCAGTCCTTACTTTTGATCTAGGTTTGTCTTACTGAGCTCTTCAGTCCTTACTTTTGATCTAGTTTTGTCTTACTGAGCTCTTCAGCCCTTACTTTTGATCTAGGTTTGTCTTACTTAGTTCTTCAGTCCTTACTTTTGATCTAGTTTTGTCTTACTGAGCTTACTAGATTTGTTTTTTAAATTTTGAACTAACTAGCAAAATTTACAAATGAATTGCTAGACCCGTAAAGTGCCTAAGGAAACAAAATCTACCTTACTTTATTAATCGATAAATCAATGGACAAAATTAAGTAAATATATACGGAAGTTTGTTTCTAAGTTCACAAATCCTCGTCAGTATACTCTCCAGAGCTTTTTAAATAGTAAAACTACACCTGCTTTTCACAAGCCTAGTAAAAATATTATTCAATACTTACTCTTTCGTGGCAATGCGCAACGCCGTCTACCAAATTATGGAACCATTTACGTGCTTGATTTTCACTAATGAAACGTTCTTTGTTTATTCTTTCCAGCAGATCTTCAACGGCTACTTCCATAACAATATAAATCCTATTCACACAATGATTAAATATTCATTACACTAACTATAAATAAAACCATGTTAAAAAAACAATTTATGATGATAAAATATTTAAATTGTTTTGTTTTTCAGATAATCTTTTATTTGTTTAAATCTTTACTGATAATTTTGAAACCTCTTTCTTTTCATTGTTACGTATTGTAATTTATTGCGGCCGAGTCTCCGATTTATTATATTACGTACGTTACGCATTACTATTTCAAATAACCGGAAATTTGAATTTAGATGTTAATTAACTGTCTTACTGAGCTCTTCAGTCCTTACTTTCGATCTAGTTTTGTCTTACTGAGCTCTTCAGCCCTTACTTTTGATCTAGGTTTGTCTTACTGAGCTCTTCAGTCCTTACTTTTGATCTAGTTTTGTGTTACTGAGCTCTTCAGTCCTTACTTTTGATCTAGTTTTGTCTTACTGAGCTCTTCAGTCCTTACTTTTGATCTAGTTTTGTCTTACTGAGCTCTTCAGTCCTTACTTTTGATCTAGTTTTGTCTTACTGAGCTCTTCAGCCCTTACTTTTGATCTAGGTTTGTCTTACTGAGCTCTTCAGCCCTTACTTTTGATCTAGTTTTGTCTTACTGAGCTCTTCAGTCCTTACTTTTGATCTAGTTTTGTCTTACTGAGCTCTTCAGCTCTTACTTTTGATCTAGGTTTGTCTTACTGAGCTCTTCAGCCCTTACTTTTGATCTAGGTTTGTCTTACTTAGTTCTTCAGTCCTTACTTTTGATCTAGGTTTGTCTTACTGAGCTCTTCAGCCCTTACTTTTGATCTAGGTTTGTCTTACTGAGCTCTTCTGTCCTTACTTTTGATCTAGTTTTGTCTTACTGAGCTCTTCAGCCCTTACTTTTGATCTAGGTTTGTCTTACTGAGCTCTTCAGCCCTTACTTTCGATCTAGGTTTGTCTTACTTAGTTCTTCAGTCCTTACTTTTGATCTAGTTTTGTCTTACTGAGCTCTTCAGCCCTTACTTTTGATCTAGGTTTGTCTTACTGAGCTCTTCAGCCCTTACTTTCGATCTAGTTTTGTCTTACTGAGCTCTTCAGTCCTTACTTTTGATCTAGTTTTGTCTTACTGAGCTCTTCAGTCCTTACTTTTGATCTAGGTTTGTCTTACTGAGCTCTTCAGTCCTTACTTTTGATCTAGGTTTGTCTTACTTAGTTCTTCAGTCCTTACTTTTGATCTAGGTTTGTCTTACTGAGCTCTTCAGTCCTTACTTTTGATCTAGGTTTGTCTTACTTAGCTCTTCAGTATTAATATTCTCTTTACAAATAGTCATGCATAACACATATTATAATTTTGTGTGTATGTTGGTTATATTTTGGTTGATAGTGAGCATGAAAAACGATCATATACACTGCTTTTTGTACAGTCTCAGAATGCATATACCTGAAAGTTGAATAACATTTGTATTATTTTAGGTAAAAATGAAAATTGAAACCTTATATCTTCCATCAATAGCTACAATCAATCTAATTCTGCATTCAAATTCTGAGGGCATTTTTTCCAACACAGTTGTAAGGATGGGTAATTCAGCATTATGGGTACAAAGTTTCAGTTCATCAATATTCCAATGTTTGTTTTTAAAAAAACCCAGAGGATTTCAAAGAGGTGAAATCAGGGACATTATTTGGGACTTGTCATTTCACTCAAAATAAAACATGGTCAATTCTGAAATCTACAATAAAATGCATTCATAAATAATAATGGTAATTAATGTAATTAATAGAAGTAATAATTACCTAAAATAAAACTTGTAAGCCTTTCAAAAAATTCTGTCTTGTATTTTGGTGTTATTTAAAATAATTAAAAGTTATTCACATTTTTTTTTGGTATCTTTGTTTTGAATCACCTTGTATTTTCATTTACTTAACTTTTCTAATAACAATTATGTTGTCATTGTTCAATTATATAATAATATTTAAAGCCTAATAATTTTACTTTGTTCCATAGAACAAATGCTTCTTCTGTTGGAATTGATGTGTGAAGTATTTTCTTCCATTGTTTTACCCAGATTATAAAACTCCTCAACCCAAGAGTTATGTTCAGTGGTCATACTCATCATGGCTGCTTTTCTCAGCATTGGGAAGGGATTCCAGAGTGGACACTTCCATCGTTTAGTTGGCGAAATAAAAAAAATCCTAGTTTCATGCTGGTTAGTATAATGAACTTGACCAAGGTCCTGAGTGTGTGAAACCTACATGGCATGTCCAGTTGATTAATTAAAAAAAAACCTTTAGGGATAAGGCTGAAAGTTAAGTTAATTAAATAAAGACTGTTTTGTGGATATGGCTGAAAGTTTAGACACCAACTGATTAAATAAAAACTGTTTTGTGGATATGGCTGAGAGTTTAGACACCAACTGATTAAATAAAAACTGTTTTGTGGATATGACTGAAAGGTTAGACACCAACTGATTAAATAAAAACTGTTTTGTGGATATGACTGAAAGGTTAGACACCAACTGATTAAATAAAAACTGTTTTGTGGATATGGCTGAAAGTTTAGACACCAACTGATTAAATAAAAACTGTTTTGTGGATATGACTGAAAGGTTAGACACCAACTGATTAAATAAAAACTGTTTTGTGGATATGGCTGAAACTTCAGACACCAACTAATTAAATAATAACTTTTGTGGATATGGCTGTCAGTTTAAACACCTGTTGATTAACTTTTAACCTCAGCAAACTGAAAGTTGATTTGATACAAGAAATCAATATTTTTATTATTTTGGCTGTCATGGAGATAGAGAACATATTCAAAATTGAGTGTGTGACATAGTAAAAATGTGTCATTAGAAGTGATACCTCTAGTTTTATGAACGTTGTGTGATTCTCAAGATTACCTAGTTTAATATTCCTTTATTATTTCATCTTTAAGGAGGGGATGGGACTTTGTAACAAGAAAGTGATAATTTTTAAATATACGTAAACTTGTATAATTTCAGTAAATATTTTAAAATATTTATTATACCTTGATAGTTTTTGTTTTTCTTTCACAGGGAATATTTACCCCAAACAACTATAGTCTCAGGAAATGCTACATGCCAGTCGAGAACACTGTATTTATGTTATATTTTGTTGGGGGTAGTTTAATTATATTGTGGTTTATAATGAAAGGAAGAAAGAGGTGGTTTTGTTTAGTACCTGGAAGAACTCTGAAGGAAAAAAGATAATTCAAGCATATTAAGTAATGAGCTGTATACACAATTTAAAACATTTTTGTATTTATAGAGACGTGAAATATTAGCAGTATAGAAAGGGTCTATTTTCACATGGTTTGGTCTTCAAATGTGTTTCATGCAGGAATATAAAGTTCACTTTTCAACTGTAGTATGATGATTGTTTGTTAGTCTTTTTAAAGCTTATAGTACAGGTTTAAAAAAGCTAGGAATTATGGGAGAATTTGTTTTACTTTATTGGAAGTATTTGTTTTTAATTAAAACTATTTTAGGAGATTTTGTTCAACATTATAGTTCATTCAGTCATTTTGTAGTTTTATCCTTTCACAGCAGAACATAATTGGTTGTTAGATTTGTTGTTTTTTGTGAGCATGTGTTAATCTAATCATTGTAACTAGTAGAAAATCTTAGGCCTAAGAAAGAAAACTAGTTCAAAGTTCTCAACCATCTCATTTATGTTTCTTCAGTTGTAAATTTGTTTGATCAAGTGTAACAAAATATGCTGTGCTATTTAAGGCCATGGCAATATTATAAAAGTGATGGTCAAATCTCTCTCTTTCATCAGAATAGCCCACAAGTTGGTGGTGGGTTGTGTCACCTAGCTTCCTTCCCACTAGCCAAGATAACCCTTGAATCATTTTACATAAAATTTAACTTAAAAACAAGATTTGTTTCAAGATTTTTTGTTTTCCTATGTGGCAAAACAGTCGTTTTACTCCTTAGTTTAAAAACATCCATCTAGGAAAAAGGAAAACTCATACTTACCGATCTTTCTTGCATTCTTCTGTGTCAGAAAATAAAACCACAATTTTTTTGAAGGCCTTGTGATGTATGAAAGTAAAAATGTTGAAGTCAAACACAACTTTGCTATTTTTTGCCTTCATAAGCTAATAAAACAGTTGGTTTAAAGTATTTCATGATACACAAATTGTATTTTTTCATTGTTTGAACTTAAAACGTATTTCATTCATTGATTGTTCTCCGTTGAAGTGTTATTATAGTGTTTCTGCAGAAGATACTGTTGCTGTTTATATCAAATATTTCACCATGTTTTATGGAAGAAGATAAATGAGACAAAAGAATCCTTTTGTTAGAAGATTGATTGTACTGTGTTTGAAAAAAGAAAGTAAACATACCATTTTAATAAAGGAATTAGTTTTATTTTGACCAAGAGCAAAAAAATAAGTTACTGGTTTCTAATTATTATGTTCTGTATAATGTATTGCCTTCAGACTTGTGGCTGTAGTCCACCTAAATGTAACATTATTCTTATAGAAAATTAAAAGTTGTAATTATTTTTTTTTATCTTTTAATAGATTTTTACAGGACTAATTATAATCAGTTCTGTAAAAAAAAAAGCTAGTGTTAATGAAACTAATATGCATACTTGTATGTATATATGATTTAGGTAACATTTGCAAATCTTCATATATATATCCTAATAAATAATGATCTCCCTGGTAATTAGCTGAACATAAAAGATGGTGTTTTAACTTATGACTGGTATGATTTGTTGGATATAAGATTATTTTACTTTCACTGGTTGCCTCAGTTATTTTCATAATGATTAAAAACAAATTTCTTGTGATAAAAAGCCATTATAAGTAAGCTTCAATGATTCATTAGAAAGAATGGTACAAGTTCTGGTGGTGTAAAATAAATAATAGTAAAAGTGTAACATCGTGGGTGCTACAGTAGATCAGTAAATATTAAGTCATTGTAATTTATTGGAAACTACTAACTTTCAATTACAAAAAATAATAGTTTTGTAATTCATAGAATATTCACAGAACCAATTTTATATCAGTAGTAATGAGCTCAGATGGGAGCCACTTTATTTCCAATAAACCAATTATTCTAAGTTCATTTCCAATGTATGTTTAATAAAAAAGTACACCAGTTGGTTGATAACCATATTATAAGACAGAGAATCGTTAGCTATTACTGATGTAGAAATTCAGCCGTGTGAACTTCTCTTTAGACTACGTTACATTTAACTTCATTGTGTGACGATGGAAATTTCACAAAGATACATCCAAACTTGCACACTGAGCAGGTTGTCCATATCCAGAATTTGTAAGTACTTTAGTTACACCAAGCACGTTCAGTCTGATGAACAAGGTTGAAGTGGAGAATGAAGATAATATTAATGTTATTTTAACGTGAATCGTATACAATATAGATCTGTTTGTAGTTAATATAGGATTTGTAGTACAGAAGTATTAACACCATTTTCTAGTACTAATCTAGTTCAGTTCTCTCTCATAAATTTTAAGTTCCGTTTATTAATTGCAAGCCTAATTTCTTCACATATTTTAAAAGGATCTCTAAAGTATCAGGTAGAGGGCTCTGTATGCTATGCTTGAAAAAATAAATTACCAAATACTTTTGTTTTGTGTATTCAAAGAGTGACTGTGATGATAATTAAAATTATAATTGAGAAGGCAACATTTCTGAGTATAATATTTAAAATATAAACATTACCATTTAGCACCGATGATACACATGTTTTTGTTTGTGTAGCATTTCCTTTTGGATACAACTAGTTTTTGAAAAACATAATCTTATCTAGTCAGTATTTGGTGTAAATATGAAATAATCTATTAATAGAAAGAATAAAATGGTTTTACCAATTGTTAGTAGTATGACATGAAATATAGATTGATAATACCCCTTGACACCCAAATATCTGTTTAAATCTAATTACTTTTTTTTGGCAGATATTCTTAAAAAACAAACACCAAATCAGCAGGGTTATGAATGTCAGAGTAACCTTAATTTTATGTCTAGGTTATTGTAACATGTCAAAAATCTATGAAACATTCTAATCTCATCGACAGTAAAGTGTACCAAGTGATGCTTGACGAAACAAAAAATACAACTGTTAATATGTTAATTATTTGGACTGTTAACACATTTTATTTTAAATTTATTACTGCTACTAACAAAGCTTTTCAGCAAAATATTGCTAATCTTAAGGTTTGTGGCGTAAGCCAAACAGCAGATCAATGTCAGATTTACAGTGCCTGTGTGTGTGTTGTGGCATAAGCTGTAAAGTAGATCATTAGTAAATTTACAGTGCGGCGCGGCATGGCCAGGTGAGTTAAGGTGTTCGACTGGTAAACATGTTCGCCCTTTAAGCCGTGGGGGCGTTTTAAATGTGACAGTTAATTCCACTGTTCGTTGGTAAAAGAGTAGCCCGAGAGTTGGCAGTGGGTGGTGATGACTAGCTGCCTTCCCTCTAGTCTTACACCGCTAAATTAGGGACGACTAGCGCAGATAGCCCTCGGGTAGCTTTGCATGATATTCAAAACAAACAAATTTACAGTGGCTGTAACAAGCTGTGTAATGAGGAAGAGTTGAGACCTAAAATTTGATTCGCCAGATCAGATGTGAAGTTCTTGTATTTTTATCTCTCGGATTTCAGTAACTAGATCTATTGTGAAGTTTTGAGTGTTAATACCAGAAGAAAGTTATTGTTGAGTAAGGAATTATATTATGGTAGTATAATAATAAGTTGGAAAACAACGATTTGTAAAAAAAGATTTACTTTAAGGTGAACATACTACATGTTTAAACAAAACATTGATATGTCTCCTTTGGTTATATCTGTAGAAGAAAATGTTTTAATATGACATCTTAGTTGTCTCACACAACAGCTTTTCTCGATCAATGCAGCTCTCTATTGATGCAAATTTTCAACGCTTGCCACAAGCCTTCCACCATCTGCTTCTGCATACCCACATGTAAATAATCATGCGGCAGCTCTCAACCAATAGGAAAGCGCTATCGTAAGCAGCGTCATCTCCACATTTGCACTTCTCGATTGGCAGTAGTACTATATATATATATATACTTGTTTTTACTCATAAATTTGAAGGCATTTCAGAGGATTACAGCGTTGATGAATTTATCCATTTTCGTCATTTGTGGACACCATTTACAATGGATTATTTAAGAGGGTCTGGCCCTTCATTTCCCCTCATTCCCCGTAGTCGCGCCTATGTGCATTGCCATTGGTGGATGTTACTTGACCAATTCAGCTCCATTCAGGATTTCTTAGTGGTTCCTATTAGTTTGCTTTCTCATCCATACATCGACTATTAGGATCCCTTGACTGGCTTGTCATTTTTTATAGTTGCTTCCAATTCGTGTTTAGGTTCAAATTTCAATGCTCAAGAGATTTCGAGTCATTAGATATTGGCAAAATCGTTCCTACATATCAGCATCTTTGAGTTTATGGTAGTTCACCGAGTTCTTTTTATATTTTGTCGGATGTTTGCTGATGGTTCATTCTGACAATTCAATGGTAGTCTTTTATCATTCGAACACTGAATCTCCTTCACTGGACTCACAATCATCACATCATATTGTTCACTCATCATGTTCCGTTTGTCCTTAACTTGGTCGTGAATCAATTATTTTGGCCCAACAAAATTCTCTTGACAGAGTAGTCATTTGTTTTGTTGGGTGTGTCAGAACTATTGTGCGAAAGAAAAAAACATTTTCAATTTATATAAAATGTTAACTTCTGTCGAAGCACGTAGTATGTCCCACTTATGCTTATAGTTGTTTACTAATTTATTATTTAGAAGGTCATTTACTGAAAAATTTAAAGGAATAGCAATAAATTTTGTACTTGAAATAGAACAGCCAATATTCTAGGTCTTCAGTATCGTTTTAAAAAATCTGGTATGTTTTTATGTTATGAGGACCTGAAATGGTTTGAAGAAATTATTGAAAGTTTAATGTTGAAATGCTAAAAAATATACGTTGATTAGCTATTTAAGCAAAAGCCTTATAAACATTTCTAGCAATCATCATTTATTTGTGCATCTAAAATAGACATTGAACGATTTTTTTAGTCTTATAAGCAATTATTTTATGAGTAATTTGCAAGACAAGGAAGTAAGAGCAACAATTTTCATAACTTTTAACGGATCGTGAAAGTTGGTGCACGTGTAGCAGGAACGTGCTTATAAAGATACTATTTCTTGAACTTTACAAAATCATATCTTATTAAAGAATATAAATACATGCATTTGTAAAATAAAGTGTATGCTATGAGAAAAACTGGTTATCCATTGCTGGTTACTGACCAAGTTAAGACAATGGGAGAGACTTTTAAGTTGCAAAATATCAGTTTTGCACGTAACTAATTTTCATATCAAGTGGTGAGGATTCAGTTACTACTAGAAATTGTAATGTGAATATCATTACGAGAACTCACTTGATAACTGACAGTCTGTCCAAAAAGGAAAATTGAGCTTCTGTTGAAGAAAGAGAAAAAATCTGGGGAGTTACGTTACACTCATTTCTTTTCCCTTATTATACTTGGCTTGATTGTGTTGTTAACAGTAACATATGTCAGTGTGTGGTGCGAAATGATCAATAATGATAGATTTGGGTCCTTTATGATTTATTTATATGAAATTCAAAGTGTATTGGAACAAGCTGTATACACGCTTCAATACTGCACTTTTCACAGTGGCATAAAGGGTTTTTCCAAAACGTTAGGGAAAAGATGACTGTGTTTATATTACCAAGAACTGATTTGAAGACCATAAAGTGACTCCAGTCATTTTCCTTGGTCAGTGCAATAAAAAATATTCCTATTGACCATTTTTGTAATTGGCTAGTGTTACTTTTACCGTTCTAACACTTTGAAATATATGTAAACAACACTCGACGACTTATCTACAAAAAAAAAGGTTTTCCGCATTTTGAGAAGTCTGTGGTACAAATTCAGACAACTTAAGGTAAAAACTAACCTAATATTATGTCAGTTCCTAATACTGTGATTAGTCAGTACATATTAATTTAGGGTTAACGTAAAAATATACAGTCAATAACGCAGTATAATACTAATATCTTGTACAGAAATACTTTATTGGTAAGGAATTTAAAAATCAAATCTATGCAAATAATAAGTACAGTGTATATTGAATTTTAATAACAGAAAAGTAGTTTTGTTATTGAGATTAACTTTTATAAATACTGCAGAATATAAAGTTTTGTCTTTTAGTAGAGTAGTTTACATGTAGATTGTTGGTTTGGTCTTACATGAGATACTTCAGTATGCCTGCTGTCTCTTTCTTTCTGTATCATTGTTGGTTTGAATCGGCTGTTCAGTATCCGGAATACGGTTATACCAAAATCACTTCGAATATCCTGTATGTAGATTCGCTTACTAGCCGGAACTAAAATTTTGTTTATGATATTTTTCACCCCGTGGATACATCACTGTTTGAAGGAAATATCACGGGGCTTTGTACCTGTTGAAGTAACACTTGGTAATTCGAATCATTGAAAGGGAGTTTACCAAAGATCATTGCAAAAAGAATTACCCCCATGTTCCAGATGTCCGATAGATGAGGCAAATAAGGAATTCCTGTTAGTATTTCCAGAGGAGAATATGCGTAACTTCCACAGAAAGTGTGGCTCAGAGAGTTTGAACTGATGCTTTCGTTATTAAACCTAACTTTATTCACAAACTTAGCAAAACCAAAATCTGTAATTTTCAGCACATCTTTGCTGTCCAGAAGAAGATTTTCACACTTCAAATCGCGATGAACTATCCCCTAATGACAGAAATATGTATATGGAATAAAAGGTGAGATATCATACTCTTATAAGAGCTTTAAATTTTTTTCTATTACATGTTCGACATGGCATAGTGGTTAGAAGCGCTAGACTAGCAATTTGACGATCGCTGGTTTGAATCCCTCTCACTGAACATGCTCGTCCTTTGAGGACTAAACTTACTATTCGTTGGTAAAAGAATTGGCTGTGGGTTGTTATAAGACTAGCCACCTTCCCCTCTAGTCTGTCACTCCTAAATGAGGCGGCTGACGAAGAAAGCCCTCGCGTTGTAGCTTTGCGCGAAATTCAAAACAAATACGAAGGAAATGTAAACTGTAAATACAAAACAGAAGGACCGACATGTTGTGGTAGCAGTGTTAGGGTGTAATCTTGACACAGTGTGTGAAAACGTATTGTTCTCTAATATTTGTGAAGATGGCCCGGCATGGCCTAGCGCGTAAGGCGTGCGACTCGTAATCCGAGGTTCGCGGGTTCGCGCCCGCGTCGCGCTAAACATGCTCGCCCTCCCAGCCGTGGGGGTGTATAATGTAACGATCAATTCCACTATTCGTTGGTAAAAGAGTAGCCCAAGAGTTGGCGGTGGGTGGTGATGACTAGTTGCCTTCCCTCTAGTCTTACACTGCTAAATTAGGGACGGCTAGCACAGATAGCCCTCGAGTAGCTTTGTGCGAAATTCCCAAACAAATTTGTGAAGATAGTACACACTTGTAGTTAAACTGATTACAGAAGTAGAAATCTTAATTCATCACAATTGCGGACGAAGAATAAGTTTAGCAGAAAGAAATCCCTTATACGAGACACTTTTGTTTTCTCAAACCACAACCAAAGGAACCCTAGCGCCTAAGGAAACACCTTCGTTACAAAGGTACCTCGTGTAATGCATCCTTGTCGACAGTTATATTATTATGTCTCTTTAGTAGCCAAATTTACTTTAGAATTGCAATAAAAAATGTTTTGGGGATACGAAGACTAACCAGATGTTCACGAATGAACGCAAGTAAATATATTTAATGTCTGTCTTTAAAATACTCACATTTGAAATTATTGGCCAGGGAACTTGCCTTATTAAAATTTAAACTGTACAAGTAACGCCCCCTAATATTTCATAAAATGGCCAGTTTTATGTTTATTGGCATATACGCCAGCTTAAGGAGCAAAAGGGGGCATTTGCATCCTTTATATTTCACAAAATAATTGTACGACGTTAAACTAAATATTTTAGTGACTTTTACGAAAACTGTAAAATTATGTTTAAATACACATGACATATTCTTTCAATGTGTTTACACACACACTGTAAAAGCTGATCCCTAACACACGTTTTGCCCCCTTTGAAAATTTGTGTGAGCGCCAATGTCTAGTGGTCTGTTTCTGTCTTGTTTTTTTAATTTCGCACAAAGCCACACGAGGTCTATTTGCGCTAGCCGCCCCTAATTTAGCAGTGTAAGACTAGAGGAAAGGCAGCTAGTCATCACCACCCACCGCCAACATTTGGGCTACTATCTTACTAACGAATAATAGGATTGACCATTACATTATACCGCCCCCCACAGGCGAAAGGGCGAGCATGGGGATCCGAAACCGTGACCTTCGAATTACCAGTCAAAGGTCTTAACCCACCTGGCCATGCCGGGCCCCCTATTGGTCTATAATATTAGTTTAAAATGGTCAAAGGCCAATGTTCAGCTATCGCCCTAATAGTTAATAATGTAAATATTGTGTACCCCAATACGGCCTAGAAAGCATATAGACCTCTATTGCATAGATTCCCCACGGTAGCGGTGCCAAGGAAAGAGGTTCGAGTTAGCCAATCACAGTAAGGATTTTTTAAAAAATCGCAACAATTCAGTCAGTTTGAAATGTGAGTGCCCGAAACTTGCGAGAAAAACGAGCTGCTAAGTGCGACATTCGCTAAAGGCGTCTGTAATACATGTAGTAAAGGAAACATTTATAACTTAGTGTATTTTCTTGATTTATGCATCCGTGTATCAACTGTGTAGTGACGTTATACGTTAATTTTAACACATTATTTAAGTTCAAGATGTGAGTAACTAATTTGCCACCTCGGCTTCAGAATCGTGAAATCTCCATTGGTCCTCAATCCTTTCTTTCTTTTTGGACTGGCATAAGCTAAACATTTGTTTCTCTGTTCTGATCTCTATTCATACCTTTATATGAAGCTGCTTGTTTTGTTTGAATAATGCAGCTAGTAGGTCAGAAACACCTTCTATGCAAAAAAAAAAATGGTTACACTTTTATTTTATTAATCGGGTTGCGAAAATAATAATCCAAATTTTCCCTGTGAACAAAACACGAAACACTTTTTTTATATTTTCATTCACAAAACAAGGTTAGATTTGTTTTTTAAATTTTGAACTAACTAGCAAAATTTACAAATGAATTGCTAGGCCCGTAAAGTGCCTAAGGAAACAAAATCTACCTTACTTTATTAATCGATAAATCAATGGACAAAATTAAGTAAATATATACGGAAGTTTGTTTTTAAGTTCACAAATCTTCGTTAGTATACTCTCAGGAGCTTTTTAAATAGTAAAACTACACCTGCTTTTCACAAGCCTAGTAAAAATATTATTCAATACTTACTCTTTCGTGGCAATGCGCAACGCCGTCTACCAAATTATGGAACCATTTACGTGCTTGATTTTCACTAATGAAACGTTCTTTGTTTATTCTTTCCAGCAGATCTTCAACGGCTAATTCCATAACAATATAAATCCTATTCACACAATGATTAAATATTCATTACACTAACTATAAATAAAACCATGTTAAAAAAAACAATTTATGATGATAAAATATTTAAATTGTTTTGTTTTTCAGATAATCTTTTATTTGTTTAAATCTTTACTAATAATTTTGAAACCTCTTTCTTTTCATTGTTACGTATTGTAATTTATTGCGGCCGAGTCTTCGATTTATTATATTACGTACGTTACGCATTACAATTTCAAATAACCGGAAATTTGAATTTAGATGTTAATTAACTGTTACATATTATCAAACTTATGATATTCGCCAACAAGATTGATACATACAACTTTCCTTTTGTTTAACACAAATTTTAATGTACAAACATAAAAAAAAAAACAATACGATCTCTAATAACGGTTATTATTAATAGTTATTACAAATAATGGTTTATGTACAAGTTTTACAAACATTAAGACGATACTGATTTTTATATCCGTGTGGAAATGAATATTTTATCGATGTTCTGTTCCATGACAAGCAAATTAATTCTGAGTTGACATTTTCACATCTCGCTAGCTAGCTTGATTGGCCTCAAACGGTTGACTTTTTCCTATTATGATATTTTATGTTTTCGAAGAAATTCTAGTGTCCGAAGTAATTTACTGAATTTGAACGGTTTGTAATGTTCGAAATCTATAAACTCTCCTTGTCAAATTCTGTAGTTTTCCGATTAATAGGCGTTAATTACAATTATAATTTTCTAGGCCTATGGCACATTTATTGTAGCTGACCAACAACAATAATAATCTCTCTTGGCACATTGCTTTAATAGAAATCACGCGAATTTCTCGAAGGTTCACTTGGTAATATTACTGTCAATAACTAGTATTACATTCACATCTAATAAGTACAATGTAGATTTTTACTTTCAAGAACCTTCTACAAATCCGAGGGCTTGGCATGGCCTAGCGCGTAAGGCGTGCGACTCGTAATCCGAGCGTCGCGGGTTCGCGCCTGCATCGAGCCAAACATGCTCGCCCTCCCAGCCGTGGGGGCGTTATAACTATTCGTTGGTAAAAGAGTAGCCCAAGAGTTGGCGGTGGGTGGTGATGACTAGCTGCCTTCCCTCTAGTCTTACACTGCTAAATTAGGGTCGGCTAGCACAGATAGCCCTCGAGTAGCTTTGTGCGAAATTCCAAAACAAACAAACAAACATCTACAAATCCGAAAACAACGCGACTTGCGCAATACACAGTCAACAATATACGTCATAGGCACACAAAAAACTGTACAGAAACAAGCGTAGGTATTATAATAAATGTACAACGGCAAAACTGTCACATCACACAAGTGAATAAGTGAGCCGAAAGGAGAAACTTATGAATATTTTCAAAAATTTAATGTATTTATATAATTTTTTGCAATTTTATTTGATTAAATTGCATATAAAAAATGATTAAACTTCTACTAATATTTCGGCAGCTTTCATACCCGAAAATGCCCGGAATAATATTGTACTGGTTCATTTGTAAACCCTAACCCTAATAATCATTTTTACCTCTATGGTGTTTTCAAAACGAAATCTAGTCCTAAAGTCGGAACTTTTACCATTAAAGTATACATAGGAAAATTCTCATCATATTTGCAATGGAAGGAAGAAGTCAAAGCTGGCGTATTTTGATGTGTAAATTAAAATTTCAAATCTGATTCCTTTAAAATACTTCTTTAGTAAAACTTTGTACAAGACTTGCTGAATATGCCCGCCCCTTTCAGCTGTGGAGGCTTTATAATTTTACAGTAAATTCCACCATTCGTTGGTAAAAATGATGGCGGTAGGTAGTATTTACTGGCTGCCTTCCCACTAATCTCTGTTTGCTAAGTTAAATACGGTTTGTTTTGTTATTATTTACAAAGCTATACAAAGAGTTATCTGTGTTCTGCTCACCACGGGTATCGAAAACCGGTTTCCAGTAGTATAAGACGCAGACATACAACTGTGCCACTGGGGATCGATTAGGTATGGATAGCTCAGATAACCCTTGAGTAGCTTTGTACGAAGTTCAAAACCAAACAAAAGAACACTTTTTATCTTTGCCACCAAAGTTATGTTTCCACTCCTGTATACGTGTTTGTCAGCAAGATTTCTCGCAAACAGCTGAATGAATTTGTTTATTTTTTAATTTCGCGCAAAGCTACTCAAGGGCTATCTGCTCTAGCCGTCTCTAATTTAGCAGTGTAAGACAAGAGGGAAAGCAGCTTGTCATTACCAAACATGTTCGCTCTTTCAGCCGTGGGGGCGTTATAATGTTACGGTCAATTCCACTATTCGTTGGCAAAAGAGTAGCCCAAGAGTTGAGCGTAACATTATAACGACCGCTGAGAGAACGAGCATATTTGGCGCGACAAGGATTCAAACCCACGACCCTCAGATTACGACGCGAGCGCCTAATGGTTTTGGGTGAAAGTTGGTATGTATTTCGATTATGACTCAAAATTTATTAGTTTTGGGAAGATCAATGGCAATAATATATATATATCTAATATTATCTGTTATCATAGGAATGGATTTTTCACTATATTTGGTTTGTAACTCAGTTTCAAATGGTTCGTCCATTGATAACGACCAACATTCGGGCACACTCTCACATTTATTTTGAGAACCAACTATGATCGACACCAAGTGGCGTAGGTGTGCCCATTTAGATTTTTATTTTGTTTTTAAATCCTAAGTTTATCGATGTAAAATCATTGTCAGGGTGAACTTGATTCACTAAACATTTTGTACTTTTTATGGCATATTTAAGAAAATACATTTATTATACCATAATATAATTTGAATGTATTGCTAACGTAGGTTAATATTTCATACCAGCGTAATTAGGTTAATATGTGTTATTATAAAACTATTCTAAGACGGGCCATCCTTTACACAATATTTAATCGATTTTTAGAGCACATTGAAAAAAAACGTTATTACATATTTCAAGAAATTGTGATTTTAAAGTTAAATTAACTATAAAATTTATTAAAATATATCACATACTAAAAATTATAAAATAAGAAACAAAGTTCGTATTCGACAATCAAAGATAAAAATTCAAATAAGCGGTACCTTAGAAAGGATTAAAAATGTATGATACTGAGAGACATAAACTTCCCTAAATTTGATACATCACAAAGAACTTTTCACACCTGTAAAAAGTTGTGTTAATTTGTTCAGGTAATAAAATAAAATGTTTAAGTGAAAGGACCTATTAATGTGAAATATCGTAAATTTTTTAAGTGTTTATAGCGCTGCACAACTAAACTCGGAGATAGTACATTTTAGTAACAACCGTAACCCTCGTGTTAACATAAACGAAAGGAATTTAAGCTAACATCTCTGTGTGTGTATTTTACGAAGTTCGTACGTTTCAGAATATTTTATGAACTGTTAGGGTGTAATTTATTTGATACGTTTCTGTCTTTCGAAGATGTCTGAAAATGGGTTAAAAATATTCTGTAGAATCAAAATCAACCTCTTATTTGAAGCTCATTCGAAATACGTAAAATCTATACAAAAATATGGGGTGGTAGACCTAAGTAATATTGTTAGGCACGTTACATTTATGACATTTCTAATAAATATGGTATTTTAAAAAATAAGTTCATCTTTCGTATATCGCTTTCACTCCTTCCTACCACACCACGTTTTCATACTGTAGTATTTAATTACATGTTACATTTAAACATTTATTTCAGTCACCTCTAGATCCATGCTTTGTTTTTTAAACGTAATTGACTAATCGTCTACGATTTTGTAAAACAGCTTATTCCTTTAAAACTTACCTGTTAATAGTTTTAATCGTTTCGAAAAACGTAACTATGTTTTCGTGCCGAATAAATCTAATGACATATATTTCTCTAGGCAGAAACTTCATCAGATAATCTTTGGGGACCTTCCGTTTTGAAATAATTTTCACAGCTACTTGCAAATATCTTTTCGAGTGTGCCCTTTTCACTACTGAGTAAGAGCCGTGTTCTATTGTACCTCGAAGTTCATAACCTAGAGCTTTCAGAACGGTTTGCCTCCTTTCTTCTTTTACTTTGGTGTTAGGCATTTAGGAATTTTATTTATAATATTTACCTTTAGATTTTAACACAGCTGTTATGTAGTTAACTGATTTATAAATGAAAGTTGCCTTAACAACATACCTCTCACTGTTGATGAGGTAACGTCAACAATGATGTTTTAACATCGAAAGTTACGAAGTATTATAAATATAACAAGATAAATATTTTTGATAAAAACCAATTTAAAGTACAGATATATTACATTATTCTTAAGTGGACAAATCATGCAGAATGTAAGCACAATTTTTCTACAATCTAATACATATTTAATCATTTTAACATCAAGCCCAAAATAATGAACAAATGCATTAAATATCGGACATCGTTTCTCTAGAGAAATTTTAATGACAAACTATCTCCTGCAGGCGTTACCCAAGTCATGGTTGTCAATGTTAAAGTAGAAAACCATGAACCTGTTTTTTAAACTTAAACTCGGCGATTTTTACTAAAAAGTTTGAAATAAATCTCTACTAACGTCGCCCAGTGAGAAACGCATAAAAATACAGAAGCGAGACGCTTGCCCTAATGGCGTTGTACAACAAGCACACCAAATAAAGTATGGTGTTCCAAGTAAAAGCAGGCACTTAAACCCCAACTGGAGGCTTGTAGAGCAGTGGGTTACGAAGTATAGGGTCCTCTCCATTTATAAATGGTGTCGTCAAGGGAAAAGGTTCGGCACCGATAATTTGGCAAGTACAGAAATAATATTTATTCCAATAAAAGCAGTCAGTGTAGAATACATAAACAAAGCAAGGGCACGTTGTCTAACAATATGCTTCAAATTGAACAAGGTGGGGGTTTTATATAAAGGTTCTTATCAACTAGGTAATCTCCCCCCCCTTCACTATAATTTAAACCCTAAATCGGTTTTAAACTTCTCACTCTGAAGAAACAGTCCACTAAGTTAAATTAAAACGTAGTATGTGCCTCATTTTCCATACTGTATTCCTTGTGGGCAGAGCACAAGTATTTCATTGTGTATCTTTGGGCTTAATAACGGTTTCGATGACATAACAACCAATCGAATAAATACTCGTGCCTAGCTTCCATCCTTTCATCTTGGTAAAAAAAAAAAGACATATATCATTCACCTTAACAATAGCTTCAATTTCCCTACAAATACAGTGAATAGATAATATAAAAATCTTGGTGTGTTTTTTCACGTTAATGAAAGTCAGAAAATAATTATGTGCTGTAGCTCGTAGCTCACTTATATAACAGTGTAGTAACAAAAATGTATCCCAGAACAGCTAGTATGGGTATTAACACTTTTATTGATAAAGAGAGAACAACGTTTCGACCATCTTCAGGTTAAGAAAGAGTTTGCAAGAGACCGTTGCCGAATACATGTCTTAAGGACAAGAGTATAAACTGGTACGGGATTGTAGAAGGTGTTGCAGTTGGATGTCATGTTATTAATTTGAAAAGGTATAAAGGTGTTTCTTTATATTGGTTTAATTTTGGTTTTTGTTGCTGTATAAGTAGGGCTTCTTTGATTTTGCGTTTGTTTATATTTGTATCCCTACTTAATATCTGGGTGTTTTCTATGGTTATGCTGTGCTTATTTGATTTGCAGTGTTCAAAAACATGTGAAGGTGTTTTTTGTGTTCTTTAAATCTAGTTCTCCATAACGCCCGCAAGGCTGAAAGGGACAATAAAAGGAGACAAAAGAAACATTTTTTATTAACAAAATATTTGTTTATTTAATAATTATAATCTTACAATTCCAGGGTGAAAGCCTAAGAAAATTTAACATTCAAATATCATTAAAAGTCTTTATTTCTATATTACTAATTTTTCAAATGCTATATGTTAATAATCAGGGCTTCAAATTACAATAACATCGATGTGGTACAAATAATTACAACATAGATAGACAGAAAGCTATCGTTACCTAAACCCCGAATGTTTTTCGAGGTCAACTTTTAACCGAGTTTGGTTTATTTACATGTGAGCATCTTGGCAAATAAACACACTAATCACCCACTATACTCATATCTTGATGTGTACAGAACAAATAAAATGAATGATATAACAATTACAGAACATGTTTGTTTAAATTACATAAATTCTAAACACCTTACTATAATTGGTTAAGTTTTCTGTATTTGGTTTCTAGAGTTAATTTCTTCACATATATATATATATATTGTCTTGGTTCCTCCTACCAATCTTCAAGACGGACTGATGTGACCTTAAATTTACCAGGTGAAATAAACTTAACCTTTCATAACAAGTACCCAGGCACACTCTTATTTACTGCACA
This sequence comes from Tachypleus tridentatus, assembly GCF_004210375.1. NCBI lineage: Eukaryota > Metazoa > Arthropoda > Merostomata > Xiphosura > Limulidae > Tachypleus > Tachypleus tridentatus. Next base: position 272,067,324 of record NC_134837.1, read on the forward strand.
ACTGTTGGTTTTTTTATTAGCTGAAAACAACTATTATAAAAGATATTTCTTTGTGGTTTCCAATACAGAAATACTTTTACCTGTATTATTTTGACAATTCAGGAAGACCTATTTTGTCTGAAACTACCGTATACAGACCTTAACTACACATATATTCTACATGTCAAATAAAGCTATACATTTTAAAGGTACTCTACCCACTATAGTAGAAGTTAATATCTTAGTTATTTCATGTAAATTACAGAGAAACAAATAAATAAGATAGTGATAAGATAATACAATCACAGTCCAATGAACACCCAAGTTTTAGTACCAAAAGAGAAACGAAAGCTTGTTTTTGGTTGGAGACCTAATATGATGTTCTAGGTTATATTTACATAATGAGTGCCATTTTGATTATTTTTATTCTAATTAAGCAATTTTCCTAAGAAATGATATACTCTATAATTGTATATAGTAATCTACAATCTTTATTAATTAATATACAACAAGTTTTGATTTTGTATCTGCACTTACCTTTACAGCACTCCAAAAACAAGGTACATAACATATATTTTTCTTCATTTGGATCTTGTTAAAACATTCTTGTGTCAATGGCTTCTCTTAATTAGAAACTCAAGATCAATCGTGAACCACTTTTTCAAAGTTTAATTTTTTTTCTTATGGCACTAAGTCTACTTAGCATAAACATCAAACGTTTCTAATGCTGAACTAATTTCCACAGACCAGTTGTGTCGGCATGGTGTTCGTTCAGTATGTGAGCTTCTTGCCTGGTTAATACATCTGATCAACAGGGTGTATTATAACCTCCCCTCTATAAACCTGAGAAGGCACTGCACAGAAAGGTTTTATTACTTCATTAAAACCACTGCACCTATTCTATGTTTTCATTGGTCTGTTTGGTTAAAACCACTGCACCTATTCTATGTTTTCATTGGTCTGTTTGAAATGGTACTTCTTCAACTTGTTTTTTTTTTTCAAGGTTGTTCACACCTTTCCTAAGACATCTGTTAGAGTGTCCAGACAATAGACACTAAAACAGCAGCTAAAACCACATGACTGAGAAGAATATCTGTGGATGAGCTAGACAACAGAATGCACGGACACTGGTACGAGCCACAAACATCACAGATATTCAACGAGTTCAGGTTGGATGCATCATAGATCGTCTGGTTGTACAGTTCTGGAATGATAAGGCACCAAAGACGGAATTACAGAAATATTCACTGTTGTATACATGTAACCATCCTGTTACGGCAAAAAAAATCAGATACAAATTTATTTATGGGGTTCTGAGTCCCCCTTTTCACCTACCATTTACTAACATAAATTAAGTGTGTAAGTAAGATATTGTCATTAAGCCTAATGTATTATTCAATATTATGAATAAAATGCATTTTGTCTGAGAGTCAGAGGTCATTCTGAATGACTATTTAATTAATCTACAGTTCAAACAGGGAACTGTGGATTTTCAACAAAAGATTCCTTTTTTTTTTTGTAAAATATTCAAATAGACTTATAATGTGCATGGAATTCTCTCAGTGGTAAAATATGCTAAAACAACTTCTTACACTCATGTATTTGACTCTTTTGTAACCAAACTCTTTCCAGACGATTTATATGTCCACCATTTTGTTTCTGGAAACCTGAAGATGGTGTTAAATTATATCAGTCTCTCTCTACCTGTCAATCCATTCATAAGTACTTTACAAAATAACCCCTCCAAATATATACTTCAGAGATGGGTATGTGATATTTACTTACTTCTATTTGTATATTATAAATATTTCTCTATAATTTGTGATTTTCAAGCCAGATCTATGAGGGAACGAACTCTTCCAATCAGGATGATAGATATTACTGAATGGTTAAACTAAGAATCATTTTTAAAGAGTATAAAATGTTTATATAATATGTGACACAAAAATATATGAAAATATTCATAATAAACACAATGTAAAAAACTGCATACATAAATGAATACCTGGTGCATAATAATCATAAACCTTGACTTCCAAGTATCGAGATAAGTTTGCTACTGGGTGCCACCGACGTGCAGTGAATGAAACACAAGTTTCATAAGCATTCAACTAAAAGAAAAAAGAAGTAACGTACATGTCTCCTTATAGCTATAACTTCCACCACAGTGACAATTCTTTTTATAACCAAGATTATTTAAAAACATAAATGAATTAATAAAACTACATTCAGGTGCTGAAAATGCACAATCTAACTAATTCTTTCTGAAGTTATAATTTATTATACATTACTTTTCACACTGTCCCATTCATTTAGCAGGCATTACACTAAATCTTCTGGTATAGTTATCAAAACATATTGAGATTGATAAATAGTCAGCGTTAGTTTTTAATAAACTGATAAAATATCTTTTTACTGGATAATTTTCTTTCCTTACAGCTTCAAGTCTTTAGATTTGTATTTTAAATATTTGCAAAGTTTCTTAAATAATCGTTAATCCTTTCTCTTTACTTTCATGGCTACGTATGCATTGTTTCATTTTACAAAAAAAATTAACAAAAGTTGCTGGATATTTTAACTTTACTAAACTTTCATATCAAAAAATAAACACAAGCATGTCTACTTTAGAATATGAAAATTACACTACACATGGCACTGCATATTCAGACGTTATTTACTTTATCATTGTTTTTGTAGAATAATGGTCACTTACGTAATCAAAGTAGAAATAAATTCTTCTATTTCTGTACTTTGCTTGGCGCAAATTCTTAACTTGACCAGATCTAACATAGTTATCAAGGTCTAGTTGGGGAATTACATATCCCGTGGGGATATCCATTTCTAGTACTGCTAAACCACTCGCATGACTTTCAGCAAGGTTCGTCCAACTGTGGAAAATAATAATTATGTTCAAGTAAAAGTGCATATATAATAAAATTAATGAAAAAATATTGGCTAGGGGTAACAGTAAAGAAGTTTTTCATTATTTCTACCAACAGTAAAACAATGAAAATGGAGCAAAATTCATCTTAAATATTATTTCTTCTTAGTAATATGGTGAACCATGTTAATGTTAAGTATTGTTCCTTCTTAGTTGTACAGTGAACCATTTTAATGTTAAATATTTTTCTTTCTTAGTTGTACAGTGAACCATTTTAATGTTAAATATTTTTCCTTCTTAGTTGTATGGTGAACCATTTTAATGTTAAGTATTGTTCCTTCTCAGTTGTACAGTGAACCATTTTAGTGTTAAGTATTGTTCTTTCTCAATTGTACAGTGAACCATTTTAATGTCAAGTATTGTTCCTTTTTAGTTGTACAGTGAACCATTTTAATATCAAGTGTTGTTCCTTTTTAGTTGTACAGTGAACCATTTTAATGTTAAGTATTGTTCCTTCTCAGTTGTACAGTGAACCATTTTAATATCAAGTGTTGTTCCTTCTCAGTTGTACAGTGAACCATTTTAATGTTAAGTATTGTTCCTTCTTAGTTGTACGGTGAACCATTTTAATGTCAAGTATTGTTCCTTTTTAGTTGTACAGTGAACCATTTTAATGTCAAGTATTGTTCCTTTTTAGTTGTACAGTGAACCATTTTAATGTTAAGTATTGTTCCTTCTTAGTTGTACAGTGAACCATTTTAATGTTAAGTATTGTTCCTTCTTAGTTGTACAGTGAACCATTTTAATGTTAAGTATTGTTCCTTCTCAGTTGTACAGTGAACCATTTTAGTGTTAAGTATTGTTCCTTCTCAGTTGTACAGTGAACCATTTTAATGTCAAGCATTGTTCCTTTTTAGTTGTACAGTGAACCATTTTAATATCAAGTGTTGTTCCTTCTCAGTTGTACAGTGAACCATTTTAATGTTAAGTATTGTTCCTTTTTAGTTGCACAGTGAACCATTTTAATGTCAAGTGTTGTTCCTTTTTAGTTGTACAGTGAACCATTTTAATGTTAAGTATTGTTCCTTCACAGTTGTACAGTGAACCATTTTAATATCAAGTGTTGTTCCTTCTCAGTTGTACAGTGAACCATTTTAATGTTAAGTATTGTTCCTTCACAGTTGTACAGTGAACCATTTTAATATCAAGTGTTGTTCCTTCTCAGTTGTACAGTGAACCATTTTAATGTTAAGTATTGTTCCTTCTTAGTTGTACGGTGAACCATTTTAATGTTAAGTATTGTTCCTTTTTAGTTGTACAGTGAACCATTTTAATGTCAAGTATTGTTCCTTTTTAGTTGTACAATGAACCATTTTAGTGTTAAGTATTGTTCCTTCTCAGTTGTACAGTGAACCATTTTAATGTCAAGTATTGTTCCTTTTTAGTTGTACAGTGAACCATTTTAATATCAAGTGTTGTTCCTTTTTAGTTGTACAGTGAACCATTTTAATGTTAAGTATTGTTCCTTCTCAGTTGTACAGTGAACCATTTTAGTGTTAAGTATTGTTCTTTCTCAATTGTACAGTGAACCATTTTAATGTCAAGCATTGTTCCTTTTTAGTTGTACAGTGAACCATTTTAATATCAAGTGTTGTTCCTTCTCAGTTGTACAGTGAACCATTTTAATGTTAAGTATTGTTCCTTCTTAGTTGTACAATGAACCATTTTAATCATATACCTCATGAACGGGAATTTGTTGAATGGAAATAGTTGAGATTTTTTTTCAACATTTTCTGTTCACATACAACCACAGATAGAGAAAAAGTAAGACAGTACAGAGCCAGAAGGTTGTTTGTAATATTAGTAAAGAAATTCTCTTTTTTTATCCACGAGTTAGTAACTGTTCCTACAAACCCTAAGACTGTCATCTAGTTCTGAACTCAGCTTTCAGATTATCTGTATTATCTTGAAACTCCAAATCAATATGATGCAGTACTCTCAGTCACTGGTATAAGTACATCATGTTCTGGTTTTATAACAATTTTCTAGTGGTCAGGGTTTAAGTTGTAAGGTCAAGGTAACTTGAAAGTGTGGAAGGGTTTCAAGATATATTTGAACAAGCTAACTGAGAGAATGCATACCCATTAAAACCAGGGTTCAAGGCTCACTTTAAAGCCCCAAATTAAATTTTCTACTTTAATTTTCTTAATTTTGATGTATTTTTACTGCCATTGTAAGGCAACAAAATGATCTTAGTTTTCACTCAGACTGAAATACGAAAACAAAAAAAATGTTTATGGTCTACCATATTACCCTTTAAAGTCATCCTTTCCTTCCATTTGTTTAGCTACACTTATTTAAAATATTTACATACACCTTGATGATATTAATGTGTTTTATGATTATATGCTTGCATAAGCATACAGAGATTATCCATAGTGTATATGATAGACTTTATGTTCAATAACTGCCATTACTGAAACAAAAAAGATAGAAAGTCAAATGATCAATACTAAAATACAGTGGGTTCCCATTACACATTGCATTGTGCTATGTCGTTTCATTATTAGAACATTCACAATTACTGCCAACAAACAAAGTCAGTTTGTTTCATTACTACAGCGAACCAAGTCCACTGACTCTACTTTTCCAGGTGCAACATTTACCAATTACTATTAAGATTTTTGAAACAATGTCACCTTGTTTCATTATTAGAGTGTTAAAATATTGTTGGACTACTTTACAGATCATAGCGTTCATTAATCATTGTACTACCAATACTTTTGTGAAGCAACATCGTGGCATTCCATTACTAGAGCATGTCAGTGACGGACTACTTTACTGAGCAGCACGTGATACATTGTCCACTGGGCAGGATGACAAATAACGTAAACTCTTTATGTTTGAGTCCCATTGTCTAGGCATATCGTTTTTCTCAACTGCAGAAAAACCCCGTTTCCACCCTTCCAACACATCTCCAAAGTAGTCACCTGGTAATTGTAAAGTGTCCCCTGTCAAGAAGCCTACAAAAGAATTAACTATGGCACTAAACTTGTTATCCCTTTACCATTCTTACATGCATATTTTATACAGTACACTGTAGTTAAAAAAGTCATGTTAAACCCTTTAAAATAGTTATTCAAGAATGGAATGAATTTTTTCAGGAATGCATCATCCATAACACATCTGCAGGTTGTGTTGCTTAACGTGATCCCACTTTCCGGGAACATGTCACAACATATGATGGGACCCCCTGTATTAAATTTCTCTGCATGACTTAACCTAAAACTCTCTGAAGATTTTTGTTTTTGTTATCCAAGACCTCTGGAAACCCATGATATCATACTATATTCCTGTGCTTTACAATGTGATAGTAAAAATGAAATAATTATGACATATATTAACCTACCTCTGACAAGTCTGGAATGTTATAACTGAACTATTTTGGCCGAAGAAATGACAGTGCACCCAAAGAGAGAATGCTCTCACTGGTGGTGAAGCCAGAAATTTGGGTGAGTTCACATGATACTGACCAGATGACTGGAGTGTGGCCAGTCCAGATCCCTGCACTTTCACTGTCACAGCTCCCCATGCATTAGGTATCTGAACAAAGTGAAACAAGTATTGGAAATTTTGAACCAAAATAAAATTCCAAAGTTTCTACTTGTTTCAGCTGAAGATGAGTTCACATCTCTTTATTCAATTTGCTGAAAATGACTTTAAAACAGTTAAACAAAAAAAATATAATAGTGTTTACAATTTACAAAGTTTTGAAGTACGTGGCCAATGAAACACACTCCAATTCTGGCAATAATAAAGTGTTATGATTTTAGTCAGTGGCAAATACATGTTATTGTCTTCATTTCATTATCACTGGCTACTGTGATAAAACCACTAATAAATTACAAAAAAAAAATGTTAGCAACTTTCAACAAATTATTTTTACAATTTTAATTCATTTTAATGCTAGTAAATAAACAAATTATATTTTTTAATGTTTTGACAGTAAAATGACATACTTAAAAATATAACTTCTGTATTTTTGGATGAGAAACATCACTAGAAAAGAGTCTATATAAACCAAGACTTTTAATTGAAAGTTACGTCTTCACATTGGTTAAGCAGAGGGATAATGATAATAATTCTTTCCATTCTCACTGTAAAAGTACTTAACTAAATTGCACAAAACTTGGCAACATTTAATGAATTGAAAATATTAATACAATTTGAATTAGTACTTGTATAATTTTTAGGGTGTGAAATATTCAAATTTTTGTTTTGAAACACTGCTTGGAGAAAACAATAAAGACACACCAAGAATTATTATGGTATAAACACCATTTCCTTCACACCTGGTGAATTATGATTAAAATTAACTGTACTTGTCATAATGCGTTACTGTTAGGCTAAGAACAATGTTTTATGATGAGTATAATTAATAAATAAATATTCTTCTTCTTAGACTT
>NC_134837.1:272075149-272136291 GCF_004210375.1 Tachypleus tridentatus
AAAAAATAAAGGACCCATTTTAGCAAAAGTAATTTTATGTCTGGGTATCAAATGTTAGTAAAAGACAAAAATCATAAATTTTACACAAAGCATAAAGTATGTTTTATCTTGATTTTTCAAATATCTTATATTGTATGCAGCACACAAGAAAATGAAAGATTCTGATTTTTTTTTTAACATGGCAATGAAAAACATTGGAGAATTCTATTGCAAGACAAATGTTCTAGCCATGTGCTAAAATCACAAGAGATTTACCAGCATAAAATCAAAAACATTTAAATCATTAAAAACACTTACATCCACTTTCATCTGAACCATCTGTACAATCATATTGCCCATCACACTGCTTCCTGACTGGATAACACATTCCATCCAAACAAGTCGCATAACCACTTCTGTCACAATGGTCTGTAACAAAGAAAATATTTTGACCATAATACCACACATTCATTCAAGAGTTGTAAAAAAAGACATTGATTATAGAACAGAAATTATGCAATCATATAACTGATTTTAAATTCACATACAAGGGTGATGGTAATAAAAAAACTTTTTTTGAAATTATAAGTTTTATCCTAAAAATCAGGAGTAAACTTCTGCTCATACAAAGAACCAAAATTTATTTTAATTGTGTTCAATACCTGAACTTATTTGATCTAATTTTCATCCAACCCATATGCCTTGCATCATACTGATAGAGAGCAGACACATAGAATATAAACAGTTATTAAACATTCTTTGAATGAACAAGATCATGAGAATTTATTTAGCAGCTTCAACTGCAATCATTATTCAACCAATCAGGTAGTCTCATCTGGACGTATGAGTTGTATGATTGGTCAGTAATGATAAACATATGTAAATGGCACATTTTATTATTGATGAGCTGGAACCAGTAGCTACCCTCTGATATTAGCACAAATGATATATTTTTGCCATTCAGTGGAATGGACAGCAAAAAAACAATCTTAGGTAAGTTTATTATTATGAAGTTTTTAAATATTTTTGCCTGTTTAATATACATTTGTTTCTTTAAAACCATCAGTACAATGGTTATATGCATTTAATTACATTTTAGTAAACTTTATTACAAATTACACCTATTTACAAAACCCTTCATGGCAAATATATGCTGACATTTTCATTTTTAAGTAACTATTATAACCTATTTTTGATGTATTTTGCAGATGTACAAGGGATAATAAGTTTATAGCAATGACGTCTTATTACACAGCGTCTGTAGCTGATCATAAGATGCTAGAACTGAGGACAGTTATTTCTAATGCTCTTTACATGTTATTCTGGATCAAACATTATCAGAGAATTAAAAACATATCTCTTTTCTACTGTAAATACAGAAAAGTATAAAACAGTAAATCACATTCTTTTTTTAAAAGTAGCAATCCTGTAGAAAATTGTGCTGCTATAAATTACACAAATATTTCATTCATAACCTTCTTAACTTTCTAAGAACCATTAATGTCTCCTTAGTATTAGACAATGCATACACAAGTATAAAAATAAGAACTTCTAAGTCACACCCAGCAAAATGTTGATTTATTTTTTTTAGAATTTCTAAAATTTTTTTAAGTATTATGTTTCTTTTCAATGATGTTAAAATAATCAAGCTTAACCTACCTGGTTGTTTTGTTACATTAGCATCCGTAAACACAATCAAGTTAGCAAACTAGAAAAAAAAAAACCTTTTAAGATGAAATTTGCTTCTCAACAAAACACACTAATATTGTTAACTTATGAATTACAGAAATACAAAAAAGGATATTATAAAGCTGTAAGTGGTGTTACACTTTATACAAGTATATTATAATGATATAAGTGGTTACAGTTTATACAAGAAGTATATTATAATGATATAAGTGGTTACACTTTATACAAGAAGTATATTATAATGATATAAGTGGTTACAATTTATACAATAAGTATATTATAATGATATAAGTGGTTACAATTTATACAAGAAGTATACTATAATGATTTAAGTGGTTACAATTCACACAAGTATATTTTAATGATATAAGTGGTTACAATTCATTCAAGAAGCATATTATAATGATATAAGTGGTTACAATTCATACAAGATGTATATTATAATGATTTATGTGGTTACAATTCATACAAGTATATTATAATGATATAAGTGGTTACAATTCATTCAAGAAGTATATTATAATGATATAAGTGGTTACAATTCATACAAGTATATTATAATGATATAAGTGGTTACAATTCATTCAAGAAGTATATTATAATGATATAAGTGGTTACAATTCATACAAGATGTATATTATAATGATTTATGTGGTTACAATTCATACAAGTATATTATAATGATATAAGTGGTTACAATTCATTCAAGAAGTATATTATAATGATATAAGTGGTTACAATTCATACAAGTATATTATAATGATATAAGTGGTTACAATTCATACAAGTATATTATAATGATATAAGTGGTTACAATTCATGCAAGAAGTATATTATAATGATATAAGTGGTTACAATTTAAAATAAGACAGTTTTAAACATTCAAATCTTAATCAAGTGGTCTTCATTTTTAGTTCACATGGTTACTACTATCATAAATATACATACATTTCTAAATTTGTAGAACTACATTAAGGTAATTATTCATTATAAATTATTTTATATGCATCAATATATCTCAAGAACCAAGGAACAAACAATAAGAAAACAACACAAACTTCAAGATATCAAGACAGAACTATATATATTAGAAGAGTTGATGATCAAACACCAAGATCTCTATATCCAAGTAACAAGAACACACAATAACCAAACAACACAGACTTCAAGATAGAACTATATTTATACTAGAAGAGGTGAAGGTTGAGTTGCAAAAAATCAAACATTAACTAAATTCCCTACACCCCCCTACCTCCAATGACAACTTAAACACTTGAATAAAACTTAACACATTGACCACTATCTGATACTAAACTTTTTAATTTAACCAAGTTTAATTTCTCAGGTTTTTAACGTATTACATTTTCATGCACACTGGATAAAACACTGTTTCCATGCTAAAGAAAAATTTCCACACAGATGTCACCATAATACAATAATCTCTAATGGTGTGTTAATATTCATATAAATGAAAAGCAAACCCCAATGTTTCAAAATTGTAAAGTTTTACGGTTAACAAAAAGTATAATATGGAAGTAGAAAAGCTAATGTAAGTTCATTCTTTATAGTAAACACATTTAATATATTACGAACACAAACCACACTTAATGCAATGTTAAAATAATCATGTTTAAAATAATGATGCCAATTAATGTGTTAGATATAGCAATTAAGACACAATGGACAGATTTTTAATTAATAATGCATGATTAAAGAAAAATTTGTACAAAAATCCATAAATAAATAGTGAAACACAAATATGAAATGAAACTTACAAATGTAATCCATCAAGTTATTTAAGCAACATATCAATTACATGGTTATTTAGACAATATACAGCATACTCTGTAAGCAACTTAGTTCAGAAAGAATTTCAGAGATGAAGTAAACAGGTACATCACCTCAAAAGTCCTGTTGGTGTCAATTCCATATGTTGAAGATGGAAAACGTAGTATTTCATCTGGTTCTCCCTCTCTTGAGTGACACACGTGCATTAAGGTTCCATTTACATCATCATCAAAAGTGGTCATTTTGTACAATACCTAAACAATACATATTTATATTTTAAGTTTAAAATTAAACCACCATTATAAGAACAATTGCTATTACCTTCACCTTAAACTGCATGGTGAAAATAATTTGAAGCTATGGAGCTTGCATGTCTTTTTTTACTTCATAGTTGTAGTAGTAAAATGAAACCTCAAGTAAGATAGTGAAACTGTAGTGTCAACATTGATTATTTGAATGCAGTATGAACATTTGCATCATTTCATATTTTAACTAACTATGTAAACCATAAATTATTGACTAAGTGTGAATCTCACTTCAATTGTTATTGTTAGTTCGACATTAACTTGACTTTGTGAAAGCAATTTATTAATTCAGTCATTTGTTGACCACCAAAGAATATGGTCAATATAAGTACCTAAAATGTCACTTCTCTTTCTACAAAATGTTTTAAATATATACATAAAGAAACAATTTCTTCTTTAGTTTCCTTACTACAGCATTTGTTCCAATAATTTTTCTGACCCAATTGTCATGATATCCAACCAACTAGTCTTTTCCAAATCCCTATTGATATGATTTTCTTAGCTTATCAAAAGTCCTCTGAAAATTAAAGCACAACAAATCCAAACCATCATCTAACTAAAGCAACATCCTATATTCTGTTACTAGTAGAGTTCCCCTGATTTAAGCACATGGGTTTTTAAATTGTTGTTTTCATTCTGTGTGAATGATACTGATAGGAGTGTAATTAGTAAATTAGTAAACTCTTGGAAGATTTTAGCTGTATGGAAGTTGTTACAATAAAAAAAAATATACTTGACTCAAGTTGTAATATGGAAAAAAACAACCAGTAATTGCCATTTATTTCTATTAAATGAAAGGTACTATAATTTCACATATTTAATTTTGATACGATCTTGGCACAAAGGTAAATAAGTAATCAAAACAGTGCTCTGTTATTAATAGTAAAACTAACAGATTTTTTTAGTATATTTAGTTTTTGAGTAACATTGGTTGGAAGTCAAAAGAAATAATAATCTTTCTGTACAAATCATTTTTAGGGTCTGAACTGAAATAACATGGATTGATTTGGTCTCCCAACCTAAGAATATTGATTTATTAGTGGGTTCATATAGGAAAACCAGTTGGATGATTAGGGAAATGAAAAGGCTATCTTATCCAAATAAGTAGAAAGCTTTTATCAAGAGAAAAATAAGAAGTAACCTTAATGAATTTTCTAATAAAATCGATGTGAAATAGATCTTCAATTTGTCTGTACTATATTATTTTGTAAATACAAGTTTAAGGTTTAGGAGGAAGAGGCCATGCTTCAGCTAAAGCAGTTTTATTTTTCTAAGAAGATGATTAGTTTATGGATTGAAGTTCCATTGGTAGTAAATGAAACCAACAATTTATGGGCAGTTAATAAGTGAATTACTGAAGAGAAAAGATTAGTCTAAATCTTCTCTTTTAATGTTTCCTTTCCTCAGAACAGAAGTGTGCAACAGCAGTCTTATAGGACAAAATGTCTTCTTGTTGTGTTGTTACCTTATATTAAAATAGCATTCATGTGATGTATTCCACTTGAAGCTTTGTAACCAACACCATTTGATTAGTTTTTTAAGTGCAAAAGTAATTGTAATAAAAATTGCATCTTGTGTATGGGCTGTTAGGCTTAGAACCACAAGTGTACAGTTGTAATGTCCAGTCAAAGGCATTAACTTTCAACACAAGACATGAATAATTTTACATATAAAAAAACTTAAAATATCTGCATGTTTCAATGGCTGCTCAACTTACATCTCCGTCATTAAGTGAACTGCCCATATGCATAGTGTACAGAGTTTTTTTCCACTGCTGAAATCCCAACATACATGCCAGGTCGACCACTAACACTTACTTCAACCAGGTCACCATTCTTACCTGTCTTCTTCATGTTTACTGTGAACTAAGATAATTTACAAAAAAATAAAACAGATTATTTGTATTTCCTCACTTAATGTTCGTGATATCTAAATACATCAAGATTAAGTTTAATAGGCAACAAAACAAACTCAATAATAATTTAAATATTGTTTTAATTAGAATTTTCCTAATCACAACATTTCTCAATTTGATTAGAAATAAAATACTTCATTTACCAAGAAATAAGCACAAAATGACAAATCTTACGTTATTTCTGGAAAATCCATCAACTGGAAATGTTAGACTATCAGCAATGACTACACCTTCCCGGGCAATATTGTAAATTACCATTGTAGCGGTGGGTGTCATTTGAGGCGAGACAGCCACAGCAAAAGTTCTGATACTTGATACCATTTTTTCCTGCCCAGTCAATAAAATAATTCCTTTGGAAATAACCTGTATACAAAACCATCAATCATGGTCATATATTTAAACTCTACAATTATCATCCACAGCATGCTGAACAATTCACGATATCAGCTTTAAAAAACCTGAATTCATTCTGTAATTACATACAAAAATAATTACTATTATCAGTCATACTGAGATGGTTTCTTATAACCCACAGCCATTCAAAACTGCACATACTGGATTGGTAAATATATATATATATACTTCTTCTGCCTACAACATTGGTGGTTTACAACAGGTAAACAATGTTCTGATGGTTCTGTTAGAATTCAAATATTTTTCTGAAATACTTTTCATAAACCAAAATTCTGCCAACTACTTGTCACAATAAAATCCTTTCAATTTTTACAAGACAAGATTACGGTAGAATGAAGATCTAAAACTTTGTGACAACTGACAGGTGACAACTAGTGTTCCCTCTAAGCTGCACAGCCATACAACAAACAATCAAGTGCCACGTTCATCCTCAATAATGGTGAGGATTCTCAATACATTGATGGCCTTAATGACCCTGGCAGTCAATAGGCCTTAAGTCAAAATAACCAACTGGTAAAGAAGCCTAATGAGGGAATACGATCAGTGGTCTAAATATACCACTGCTCCCCCCCTACAAAACCAAAACGTAATGCATATCTGCACATTGACTTAATACTGGTGCACATGAAATGATTCATTCCACACACGGATTGAAAAGAATTAGAGGGAACATTGGTATCAACCATTAGTAACTCAGTAATTATTGTTAACACAAACATGGATTTAGTTCAGTATCATAAACCTGAAGCAAAGTAATGTTATATTTTGCCTAAGTTCATTACTTTCTGCAGATAAGCTAAGGCAAAGCTTTATTATAATTTTATTAAATTAAAATGAAATACACCCTTCACATCGCACATTTTCATCTTCTAAATTAAATATGTGCTTCTTAATAATGTAAAAATATTTACTCTACCAAGAACTTTATTTAAAACATTTAACTGTTTGGAGCAGGAGTTGTTTTATAACAAATTACAATTATAATCCAATGATTATAGCACCATCTGGTGAGAATTTATTGTAATTTAATAACATTAATAACAATCTTGTTAACAAAATTTTGTTGCTAATCACACTTCCTGAAGAAGTAATCTTGATGGTTTGCTCTTATGCAAACATTTTACTTTTAAGGGAAATTAATTTGATTTAGTGTAAAATTAATGTCTGTGAAACATTTTAAAATAAAAGATGTGTGCTTTTGGTGCATAAATTAGAGCAAACATATGGCCAACAAGGGGCTATTTAGGTCCTTCAAGGTTGTTCGTTGTGCCCTACCTTTAAGAAAAATAAAAATTAAAGCCCATCCTTCATTTTTCATAAAATTGTCAATTCCCTTCTTAAGCTCTTGTAAAGCAGTAGCAAGTTATTCCATAAACCAATTTATCACCCTGTTTGAAAACAGTCTTTTCCAAATCTTATCCATGTGTCTTCTCACCCTATTGTCTTCATAATATACTACTTCCAAAGACATCACAAGTCTTTATCTTACAAATCCCCTGGATAATTTTGTAAAATTCAATAAAATTACCTCTTACAATTCTCATCTCAATAGAAGATAACAAATCTTATCCTGTTCCTATAAGATAACCCTACCATCCCTGGAATCATTCTCGTAATCCTTCTTCAGATCCTCTCCAATAAATCAATATCCTTTCTTAAATAAGGATGTCATAAATGTTATATAACAACTGTCAACTATTTACTTCCTCCACTTGAAATCCCTGATTGTAACCAACATAGATTGAACCTCTTCATTCCTATGTTTTATTCTTCGTTCCCAAAAGGAAACAGTTCAACTGTTATATAAACACTTATTGTATAAAGCCATCTTACTCCTTCTTTTCAAAAGTCCATAACTATTAAATAACCTATAACGTGAAAGTTTAAGTTATTTCCTTTAATAACTATTTACCAAACCCATGTTTCATACAGTAATTCAACACTAGAAGCTGGGTTTCGATACTTGTGGTGGGCAGAGCACAGATAACCATTTGTGTAGCTTTGTGTTTAATTACAAACAAACAAATCATACAGTAATTCCCATTATATCATAGTCTTCAATTTCAACTTGAACTCGAAATTAATTGATCCATGGTATGGTATTTCTGCATCTATATTTAGGAATGGATAACAAGGTATGGAATCTCCATATCTGTACTCAGGAATGGACAGTAAGGTATGGAATCTTCATATTTGTACTCAGGAATGGATAGTAATGTATGGAATGTCTGTATCCATACTCAAGAATGGATAGTAAGGTATGGAATGTCTGTGTCCATACTCAGAAATTTATAGCAAGATATGGAATCTTTGTATAAATACTCAAGAATAGACAATGTGGCATGGGATCTCTGTATCCATATGTAAGGAATGGATAATAAGATATGGAATATCTGTATCCATACTTAGTAATAGACACTGAGGTATGAAATCTCTGTATCCTTACTGTTATGGAGTTTTAGCATTAATTAAATAAGGTGGTTTGACTGCAGTAATTTTTTCTAAATCAAGTTAGGAAGGACTTTCAGTTAAATAACACACAAGATAAAATAACTAAGATTATGTTCCAGTATTGGAAATATTGACTGAAATTAACTGTTTGCCTATTGTCTCATTCTTCAAAATATACTGTTTCTCACATAGCTCAAAGCTATGATCACCTAAATCCAAGCCTTGTATCATGGTACTATAACTTTACTAACATGTACAAATTAGACCTTGAGATTCACAGGCTAAGAAGGGAAAGAAACACAATTTATGGAAAAGGTGAAACAGGGTGCATAAAGAAAGTGGTTTAATTGAAGGTAAGTGTGGGAATGTAGGGCCACATTAATATCCCAGTTTAGAAGAGTAGGCCAATTGGAGGTGATAACAAATCTGGAAGAAATGCATTATCATGGTAAGAATAAACTTGATGGTATTGGCAAAAATGAAAGGTATGGAATAAGGCAACCCAATAGTACAAGAGAAAAAAACACTAAAAACTCCCAGTCAAAAGCCATGTGACAAACTCCACTATTCAAGTCACAATAGGTTGATTTGTGAGAAGTCCCTGAGTCAAAGACCAACTGTGAAGCACTTTCTTATGCACTTATACACCTCCACAAAAGAAGGACATATGGAATGAGCTGAAGAGAAAAATACACAATAGTAGAAACCTAATCTTGCCAAGGACTGGATAAAAACCAGGCATAAAGACAAAGATCATGAATTCTTGGATGTACAACTGGTGACTGAGGTTGACAAAGAAAAGAGGGATACAAAGGAAGAGGTACTGGAGGGAAAAGCTGCAGTTGTTGTAATCGTGGAAACCACGGTTGAACTGATCAACAAAGAGTGATCAGAAGAACTCAATATGAAGCAGTATGTCTGAGAGAGATCCCCAGTGAAGCCACTAAATAGGAGGATAAACATAAAAGGATTTGTGGCATCAATTCTAGCTGAAAGTATCAACAGCCAGAACCCAAGGATGAGGTACAAGGAACCAAAAAGGGATAACCTGGGATTGAGGTATATGGCAAAATGCATTTACGTGGGAAAAAATCCCACTGATTGTAAAGTCATCAGAAAATGAAAGGAGCTAAAGACCACCCCATTAGATATATTTGGTCTGGGTGAGAAAAATGATTTGCAATGAAACTGAAAGCACTTGGAATGTGAAACACAGTGAGATGAATGAGTGTGTGTGTGTGAGCTCAATACAGCAGATCCAATATTCAAAAACAGGGAGATCTTGACTGGGTGCTTCCTTAATGTTTTATATGTGCTACCACCAAAAAATTGCCAGAATGGATGATCACCAGACAATGTCTGGTGAGAGGAGAGGAGTGATTTAAAGCTTGATGGATTCCAAAAAAACTTAAGGATGATGACATTCAAAGATCCAACGACACAAACCTTTTGGTGATTAATCCACATACCCTAGCCCTTAAGAGATACATCTGTGGAAAGATACAAATCTAGATGAGGAGGAGGAAAAAGAGTGCATGTCAATGTATGGGCTTCCCAACCACCACTGCAGATCATCCATTAGGGTAGGAGAAAGGATAACAGGAGCGAACAAGGAATATCAAGCAAAGTACCATTGATCATTAAGAGACCACTAAAGGGATCACATATAGGCATGACCAAGAGGGACCAGTGATGCCAATGAATACCACATACCCATAAGTGGTAAAACCTTGCAAGCAAAGAGTGAAGGAGCTAAAAAGGTGTAGCAAACTAACAGTTTCATGGAAAAAAGTTGTAGAGGAGAAAGTTGGGCCTGACTGAGATGAATATCAAAAAGGACACCAAAATGGAAGAGATATTGGTTATGTTAGATGAAAGAATCTCTAATTTTATTAACCAGACCACCCAAGAAGTCACTAGAAGAAACTGATGAATATGGTTGCTGACTTTAGATTGAGTAAGAAAAAGCCAGTTATTCATATAATAGTGGAATCACAACCCCAGAGCATGAATATGATGAGTAAGAGTTATGATCACCCAAAAGAAAACATAAGATGCAAGCCAGAAGGGTAGAACATGAAACTGATAAACCATCCCGTGATGGACGAACTAAAGATATGGATGAGACTGCGATGATATATGGATGAGGAAATAAGCATTGGTGACGTCCATCTTGGTCACCCATAAACCTGGAGAAAATGTCCACAATAGAGTGAGAAATGACTCAATGATAACACAGGGCAGTTGAATGAAGAGCAATTGAGATGGGACAAACTGATTACAGGCCTCCAGTCCCCAGTTTTCTCAGGAACAACAAAGAGTCTGGCATAAAAACCTTGTGAAGTATGTAGAACAGATTCAATGGTTTAATGAGATAGTAGTTCCTGAACAACTTTCGACAGATGCTGGCTGATTTTGTAATCCCAATGCAAAGGGAAGAAATGGATATAGGAGATATGTACGGGAAGTGGAGAGAAAAATGGGGTCATGAATCCTTCCAATAAAACTTGAAGAGCTCCATGATCCTTAACAAAAGGACGTCAGCAACGAATAAAATCAGCAAGCCAAAATCCCACCAGACCAGAACCCAGTGTGTATCATCAAAGAAAAAGACAAGACATTCCAAGAAAAAGGGACAGATGAGGGTTAGAAAAACTGATCTGTATTAAAGAAGGTCACAGTTCATAGGAAATAGGGGAAAGGGATAAAACATCACATACTAAGAAACAAAATCCAAAAGGTTCTTATTAGGCCTAACTTGCTCTTTAGACAGGACATAAGAAGGCATGGCAAAGTCAGGAATAGGCAAAATCCAAACACAGAAGCTAAACTTGTCTAGTAGATGGGATATACCCAATGCATTTGGAAACTATCACCACAGACAATATCCGTTATGACTTTAAGGTGAGGACTGGAATTTACGATGGATTTTGCAAAAACTTCTTACTGTTTATTTTATATTAAATTTATTATTATTTTATATCCCTGACTTTAATTGCCTGTTAACAATCAATGTAATTAATGTAAATAATAGTTCTGAAGCTTTTCATTTCTTTACTTCATTATATATACACATATATAGAGAGATACATTACGAAATTTTAACTCAACATAATATTCAACAGGGGGCTTCTCACAAGTTAAGTGCCCCAGCTAAATATGGCCCTGTCAGATGAATTATCTATCTAAATCTTCAAACGAATGTGAAACTTATGACTAGAAAAACAAGGGAATGTGAGGAGTTATCATGCTAACTAAGCAAAAGTAAATGTTTTGACGGTAATAAATATAAAAATTAATTATTTTACCCACAAAACTTTGGAAGTTTGAATATCTTACCACGTATGAAAAATCCTCCACAGAATAGTCAGCTCTGACGTGGAAAATAATGAACTCACCCACCTGGTGAAACAAAATAAAACAAACGTTTAAAAGTGGTTCATTTGCAGTTGATGAAAGTTACCGTTAACATTGTTGGCTTGGTTTTGAATTTTGCGAAAAACTACACGAAGCCTAACTGCGCTAGCTGTCCTTAATTTAGCAGTCAAAGCCTAAAGAGAAGGCAGGTAGACATTACCTTCCACTGCCAACTGTTCAGTACTCTTTTAACATTGAATAGTGGGATTGACCATGACATTGTTCCCCATGGTTCAAAGGGCGAGCATATTTAGTGGGAGAGGGAGTCAAACGCCCTAACCACCTGGTTATTAAGAGTGTAATATTAACCAAGTGTAATGATACACTACTCGATAGTTTTATTTTCATTGGTAATTTCAAATAAACAACTGTTTCTAAACAACATTACTTAAACATAATTTACGCTTGATATTCTTAAGTCTCGTGTGAAAATGCGAGTTATAATAAAAGATAATAATAAGTTTAAATTCCTCGAGACATAAAATATTGTAAACATGTAGATCCTGATTTCATATAAGTAATAACTATAAATATATTATATGGTGCTCAATATTATTTAAACATTCGTTTGAAACTGTAAAACGATAAACGGTTAATAGATTTATTACTGCATGACCATTTATGGTCAAGTTACACCTTGACTGTTTCAGCGTTAAAGTGGCATGCGTCAATAATATAAATCTTCAACGTTTAGTAACATGTATAGGAGTCAGTAATTATTTTTATAATATTTTATGTTTTGCTTCGTTTCTTACCTTTGCATTTTTAGTGCTAGTAGTCACCTGAAGATGGCGCTCCGTAGGAGAGTATGAAGCATAAACAAGGAGGTTAGCTTTTGCTCGTTCTCCGGTTTCGTCTTTATATTCGGCCTGCATACAGGAACAAATAGGAGTTAACAGTTATCATGATATACAGAGCTGCCTTCTTTCCTATGACGCAGATCCATACGAAAATAACATACAAGTCTGAGATACGAAAGTGATTAAAAAAATAACAAAATCCACATAACTGTAAAAAAAAACTTCCAAACACTGCCATTTTTTCAGAATTGTCCGCCGAGAGACAGCAATAATTTTAAAGACTTACAACGCTAAAATCTGGGGTTCGATTCCTCGTGGCAGATACAGCAGTTAGACCTACGTGGCCATGCTGTACAACAAACAAAAATTTCGCAAAGACCTACATAGAAGATAGACATCACTAACTTTTTTGCGCTACATTCTGAGAGTCTTATTTGTCTAACTGGATGATTGGTTGATGGAAGGAATTGACAGTAGTAAAGACTGGCATATTATAAATGCTTACGAAATAGAATCTAAAGTTTTCTGAAAAATAAAGGGCAAATTTAAGTTTTCATTTTTCTCATTGGTGGATATACAGGAACAATTTTGAAGGATCAAATGGTACCTTCTGTCGATGTGTTATTTACGCATGACTGTCCTTCATTTTGAACCCACAGACTAGAGGAAAAGCACAAATGTTACTGCATATCTATTAGTGTTTTATAATTTCCTCATATGACATAAGCAGATACCTCAAAGTGTCTTTGGTATAAAACAAACAAATAAGTTTCGTCCCATAGTTTAGGATGTCCTTGACGCCATGTTCCAAGTCACAACAGCTGTTTCAAATAGAGAAATATGGTAGTAAATAGAGACAGTATCAGACGTACTATCCCTAAGTAGCGCAGCGGAAAGTCAGCAGACTTAGTCTAGAAACCGGCTTTCAATACCCGTGGTTGGTACAGCATATATAGCTTTGTGCTCAACTACAAACAAATAAATCACACGTGCTTCTGTGTGTTTAGGAATTATATTGTGGTTTCTTAAAACTGTGTCATACTGTTACTTAAATATATATATATATATATATAACATATACTGTTACGGTATGAACAGAATTTTGTGAAATAAACTGACCTGAAGAAGGGTCTCGAGAAGAAAGCAAAGTAAAACCTGAAGAGTTTCGGTCACCCCCTGGCGATCATCATCAGAACTACAATCTTAATGTGAATTGCCTTAATATTTTAAGCTCAATGTTTGTTTATTTGTTTACAGTTAAGCACAAAGCTACACCATGGGCTATCTGTGCTCTGCCCACCACGGGTGTCGAAACCCGGTTTCTAGCATTGTAAGTCCGCATACATTCCACTGTGCCATTGGAGGAAGAGCGTTTCAGCTCTAAGAGTTACATTACAAAGCAAACTGAGAGTTACAGCGCACAATAATTACACAATGTATAAAATGCCTCGAGTTTCTTCCAACAACTACCAGGCCCAGCTTGGCCAGGTGGTTAAAGCATTTGATTCGTAATCTGAGGGTCATAGGTTCGAATCCCTGTCACATAAAAAATGATCGACCTTTCAGCCATGACGGCGTTATAATGTTACAGTCAATCCCACTATTCGTTGGTAAAAGAGTAGCCCGAGAGTTGGCGGTGAGTGGTGATGTCTTACACTGCTAAATTAAGGACGGCTAGCACAGATAGCCCTCGAGTAGCTTTGTGCGAAATTCAAAAAACCAAGCAAACAAGCTAAGCGTCGGATGTTTAAATAATTGAATTTATCATCTAAACTTTTCACCAGAACACATTTAACACACATATCAATGACTATTGTGTGATTTCTCCAAGCCCGTTCCCTTGGCTGTGATTTCTCTTGATAGTAGATAGGTACAGTGGGAATCTCGTTAATCCATTCATGTTCGTCGCTGTTTAGATGACGAGTCATTTGGATACCTTAAGAGAGTCATAGAGTTTTATAAATCCGAGTTTTCTGTGAAAAGGGGTGACTGGATCTACTGAACAGGCTGACATCTTCCGAGTTGTTGTAGTTTTAAGTACACATCAAATAGTATCTTCAGACACCAAATAAATAAAAACATCAAGATAAGCAGTTTATTGAGTTTTTCAGCTTCGAGAGTACACTGAATGGTTCAACGTTAGTTAACTTATCACTGAACGTTTTAATGAAGGCCACGTCACCAGATGAAGAAACAGGTATTCAACGCACATTCAACCAAAGTTTGGAATAAGGTTTTGTAGAAACAAATCAAACCTCGTCTTCAAAGTAATGCATAAAATTTCACAAAGTAAAGAAGAGTTCAGACTACCCATAATTCATAAGTTTGTCTGCGAAACAGTTAAAAAACAGTGAAAGTTAAAAATACAGGTTTATAACGCAGAAATTAACTAATTCGATAATTTCATGTTGTTCAGTGTTATGTTTCATTTAATACAGTCTTTATTTTAATGTACGATAGTCTTCGTTTAGGTCCGGCATGGCAAGATGGTTAAGATCTGGAGTCGTAATCCGAGGGTCGCGGGTTTAAATCCCTATCACACCAAACATCCTCGCCCTTTCATCCGTGGGGGCGTTATAATGTGACGGTCAGTCCCTACTATTCGTCGGTAAAAGAGCAGTCCAAGAGTTGACAGTGGGTGGTGATGACTAGCTGCCTTCCCTCTAGTCTTACACTGGTAAATTAGGGACGGCTAGCGCAGATAACCCTCGTGTAGCTTTGCACGAAATTCAAACCAAATGGTCTTCGTTTGTACGACCTTTAGTAACGACTTTTGATTTTATTAAGAAGCATATCAGTAATTCTTTAATATATTGATCACGATGTAACAGAAAACAACATTTTACCATCTTTATTTGTCTCAGTTGTATCTCATCTCTCAGTTCTTTAAATGCAATATTTTCGTATTGTATTAAATTAGAACCACTTTGGTTCTAATTACAATTACACTCTCTACATGAGAGCCAGCCATCCATAATATGGCAGTGAAAGACTAGAAGGACGACAGCTGGTTAACACCACCCACCGAAAACGAATAGTAGGATTCATCGTGACATTATAACGACCCCATGGCTGAAAGGTCGAGCATATTCGGTTTCTGTGACGGGGATTCGAACCCGCAAACAAGAGAAAGAGAATCGAGCTCCATAACCGCCAGGCCAAGATAAGATTTAAATGTAAAATTTGAAATATCTCCAAGTAAGAACTCTAATTGTATCTTTATATATATATATATATATATATATATAAACCATTAATCAAACCAAGCAAATGTAATTCACCTTTCTGTTTTTAAACATTTCTTTGTCTACTATTCATAACTGTAAAATCTAGAAACATGCAGAAATAAAAACCATTCCTCAAACATTTTCTGCTGTGTCAGGTAAATTGATAGGTTTATTTGTTTGTTTCTTTTGAATTTCGCGCACAATTACACAAGGGCTATTTGGGCTAGCCGTTCCTAACTGAGCAGTGTAAGACTAGAGGGAAGGCAGCTAGTCATCACCACCCACCGCCAACTCTTGGGCTACTCTTTTTCAACCGTCATATTATAACGCCCCCACGGCTGAAAGGGCAAGCATGTTTCTTGTAATGAGGATTCGAACCCGTGACCATCAGATTACGAGTCGAGTGCTCTAACCACCTGGCTTTGTAAAAAAAAAAAAATTAACATCAAGTAACTGAAATATTCTACATTAACTTACAATCGGAAAAATAACGAACAAAAAAAATGAAAATAATTACGTACAATTAGCACAATCAGAGTACACAATAAAAACTGATGTTTATAAAATACCTTGTAATAACTTCCGTATCAGTCAAACTAAACGTCGTTTTGTTGTTAGCGCAAAGCTGCGTTCTGTACACCACTAAGATCGTCGAACCCAGGATTTTAATTGTATGGTGTAAATCTTAGCATTACTCCCCCCTCCAGTGGCACAGTGGTATGTCCCTGCACTTACAACGTTTAAAACCAGGTTTTTGAACCCATGGTGAGCAGAGCACAGATAGCCTATTGTGTAGCTTTGTGCTTAATTCAAAACAACAACAAACTTAGCATTATAAACGTTAAGGTGGTTAATAAGAATATTGCACTGTTGATGGTTATCAGGCACACCTGGAACTAGTCAGTTTTACCAGTTTTACTTTAATAAAGGTTTTTGTGTGTGTGTGTGTGTTTGGAAGCTGTTTTGCACTTTTAAGTCTCTGTACGAAGTCAATTCATCTTCTTAACATATATACTTTAAAAAGAGTTTTCAACTAACAAGCTTACCAGATTAAAAAAAAATCACATAATGGATAAAGACCAAAGTATTGTTTTTGTTAATTACAGAGATACACAATGTGCTATCTGTGATATGCCCACCACGGTATCGAAACCAAATTTTGTTGCGATATAATTCCTCAGACGTATTGCTGACGCACCAGGAAGCATGACCAAAGCAAATTAAACAATTCATTTCTCACAATACATAAACATTATAACCATTATTGGAAGGCGTAGGGTATATGGAAAGTGGTACAGGTAGGAGAGATCCGAACACCTAACCCTTATGTTACTCTCCAGGAAACAGTACTGGTATTTGTCAAGTTTGGTCACAAGCGGACCAGCAGGTTCCAGTTAAAAGTGGACACGCACATGGATTTTATTAAATAATGACTGATTTTAAAAGATAATTAAAACAAACATTATTCACGTACATACATGCCATGTAAACGGTCAAGTTTTTATCTTAAACTTCATCTTAATTAAAACTATGATAAGATAAAAACCTTACTTCTTAACTGTCGATCAGAATGAGGAAGTATTTAACCTCCTGACCTTCTTACCTCTAGCTTTAGTGTCTTAACAGCGTTCAATAAGGTACCTCCTCCTAGCTCGGTCCTTAGGTCCAACTCCAGCTCCCATAGTCCTGGACGTACAGGCGATACGAGTTCGTGTTTGATATCTAGCTCCTGTGAGACCCCGTTAATCATAGTCAAAGTTGGCGTGATGTCCAGTTTCTGGCTGGACAAACGCCATGGAGGAAGTGCCGATCCATCGTAGTAAGACGCTACAAGCTGAGGGGTATAGAGATTATTACAATATGAGCTGATGGGTATAGAAGTCATTACTAGACGAGATGATGGGTATATAGAGGTAATTACTAGACATGATGATGGGTATAGAGGTCACTACTAGATAAGATGATGAGTATAGAGGTCACTACTAGATAAGATGATGAGTACAGAGGTCACTACTAGATAAGATGATGAGTACAGAGGTCACTACTAGATAAGATGATGAGTACAGAGGTCACTACTAGATAAGATGATGAGTACAGAGGTCACTACTAGATAAGATGATGAGTACAGAGGTCACTACTAGATAAGATGATGAGTACAGAGGTCACTACTAGATAAGATGATGAGTACAGAGGTCACTACTAGATAAGATGATGAGTACAGAGGTTACTACTAGATAAGATGATGAGTACAGAGGTCACTACTAGATAAGATGATGAGTACAGAGGTCACTACTAGATAAGATGATGAGTACAGAGGTCACTACTAGATAAGATGATGAGTACAGAGGTCACTACTAGATAAGATGATGAGTACAGAGGTCACTACTAGATAAGATGATGAGTACAGAGGTCACTACTAGATAAGATGATGAGTACAGAGGTCACTACTAGATAAGATGATGAGTACAGAGGTCACTACTAGATAAGATGATGGGTATAGAGATCACTACTAGATAAGATGATGAGTACAGAGGTCACTACTAGATAAGATGATGAGTACAGAGGTCACTACTAGATAAGATGATGAGTACAGAGGTCACTACTAGATAAGATGATGAGTACAGAGGTCACTACTAGATAAGATGATGAGTACAGAGGTCACTACTAGATAAGATGATGAGTACAGAGGTCACTACTAGATAAGATGATGAGTACAGAGGTCACTACTAGATAAGATGATGAGTACAGAGGTCACTACTAGATAAGATGATGAGTACAGAGGTCACTACTAGATAAGATGATGAGTACAGAGGTTACTACTAGATAAGATGATGAGTACAGAGGTCACTACTAGATAAGATGATGGGTATAGAGATCACTACTAGATAAGATGATGAGTACAGAGGTCACTACTAGATAAGATGATGAGTACAGAGGTCACTACTAGATAAGATGATGAGTACAGAGGTCACTACTAGATAAGATGATGAGTACAGAGGTCACTACTAGATAAGATGATGAGTACAGAGGTCACTACTAGATAAGATGATGAGTACAGAGGTCACTACTAGATAAGATGATGAGTACAGAGGTCACTACTAGATAAGATGATGAGTACAGAGGTCACTACTAGATAAGATGATGAGTACAGAGGTCACTACTAGATAAGATGATGAGTACAGAGGTCACTACTAGATAAGATGATGAGTACAGAGGTTACTACTAGATAAGATGATGAGTACAGAGGTCACTACTAGATAAGATGATGAGTACAGAGGTCACTACTAGATAAGATGATGGGTATAGAGATCACTACTAGAAAGAAGTCATGTGACGTGCAACAACCATTCTTGTGACAAACACAGTATAAAGTATTAAAATTATGTCAGAATAAATTACATTAATTGGGAGCGAAACGTACAGTAAGTTTCAAGTATTTCAGGTGTTTTGGTGATTCTCAAGACAATAATTCAGTTTTTATAAGTGTAGGTAATACTGCTTTGAGCTGTCACCTATCTTCGTGAAATTTAGTAAAAGAAAGCCCTTTATTGTGGCATAAACAAAAATGGTGAGATATTTTTGAAAGTGCATCCAATTCGCAAGTAACAACCAAGCAGTTGGCATTTATTAAAAGAAACTATTGATTAATGTTTTGTGCTAGCAGATAATTTTGACCCATCCAGTGGATCAACAGTAAGTTTACAGACTTACAATGCCAAAATCCGGGGTTCGATTCCCCACAGTGGACATAGCAGATAGCCTAATATGTCTTTGTTCTAGAACAACCCAAAACATTAGAGATTACAAGTTCTCCCTGGAGCAACTCGTTAACCAAGGTTTAGGAGTCAATAAACCTATTGGAATTTCAAATATTATTTTAGATACATGATCATCGAAGTACAATATGGTGGAAGACTTCTCATATTTATGATCTCATGTCAACTAAAATATCGTGTTTAATTAGTTCCATGGTTATAATAAACTGTTAAAACATATATTGAGAAATAAAACTGTAGTAATTAATGCAATGCACAAGATGTGGTACCCAAGTAGCATTCATTCATAAGTTGCAACAGATGCAAATAGGCTTAACGACAGAACTATCAGTGTGGAAGAAACTTCATGGAGAATTCGGGGCTATAAAATTCGTTTTATTTTTATGGTGTTTTGATCGAAACACATCTTTAGCTATACGTCAGGGAACGCTGCTCAAATTTCTAACACGGAAAATAAAGCAAAACATCAGGTGAAATAAGTATTTGTCAGATGAGCTAAAGCTGTTTGTAAATGTATTCGTGCTAAATTCCATAAAAGACAAGAGATAGAGTTAGCAGCTTGTTAACAGTGCCCATCGCCAGCTCTAGGGCTACTCTGTTTGTTGTGGAAGTCGACTGTCACTCTTATAATGCATTAATAGCACAATTTTGTGGCGCAAACTATGGAACCTTAGATTCACAGTCTGACACGTACTACAGTGGTCATGAGAACGCAGTACTCTAACTTTACAATGTTCTTAAAATTACTCTATCTCCACTGAGTAACAAGTTATGAACGAGTGAGAAAACTGAAAGTTGTTTCGTTAAGTCAGAGTTAATATTTCTCCATAACTCTGTTAAAAATGTAAAAATATTCACCAACTTACATAAGCCTTGAAAGGCATTGCTGGTTTGAAAACTTGTGGAGAGGATCCAAGGAACTGGAGTTTGATGCTGGAGTTAAAAATAATAGTTTCCGCAAATCCACATATTACTCGATCCAGCATAGTTTCTCCTACACAAGCTGTCACTCGAACAATGGAGTTCTGCAACTTGGAAACGAGCCGAGCCAGTTCCCGAATACTGAAACGGTATGTTGTTAAGCCTACAAACTGAAAGAGAGGATACCAATTGTAACCGTTGTATTTAACTCGTAAAGCAAATTTATTGCTAGAAATATCTTTCGGAGTTTTGTTTTTTTCAGTGATATAACGTTCAAGATGAATTTCCATCTTAATTTTCAATGGTGCAAAGTATAGACGTAGTTATAGAGAAAACAAAGAAATATTTAATTTTTTTTGGTACCAAAACAGACTTCACTCAATCTTTCTTCTAACAGCAACTTACTTAAGCCTTCAGTACCCAACATTACCATTCAAATGAAGTAATATATCATGATTTTGAAAGTTAGGACTAAAACAAAAGGGTCTTTACCCAAACTAACTGAAATAGCAACATTTCTTCTAAGTATGTACCAAAAAACCACTTCTAAAATATGTCTGTATAGAGAATTCCACATCAGAGACATTTATTTTTCTCTCTCTGTATGTATATATATATGAATGCTATTATTACAAGTGACAAAAAAAAAAAAAAAAATGAAACATACAGTGTTGATACTTTGTTGCAGCTGTGGGTACTGAGAAAAACTCCTGACATTGCTGGCACCTCCCCTGGTTAAAGATTCCACTACCGTTGTTAAAGTCAGGTTTCCAGACACTGGAGATCCTCCGATATAACTATATAATAAAAAATTAAGGCTTAAACTGAATACCTACCAGTAAGTACTCTCGTGTAACTTAAACATTAAACGAAAATAGTGAGAGTGTCTGTCATGGGATTTTCTATGTTTGCATAGATTGGGGAAGGGGTATCTTATACCTCTTTTTATAACGAAGGTAACTGAAAACAAACAGGCAAAAAACAACAAAAACCGAGTTAGACAAAAAACCAGAAAGAATCATTTAAACTAAGAAGAACACGTCTAGAAACAATTTATTATTATCATTTTTTTGTAAGTAAACATCGACAGCAAACAATCCATCCATCAAACTTCAAACAAGCCAGGGGGCGTCAGTTAAATCAGGCTCAGAAAATTTAATAAGTCAATAAGAATGTTTAAAATTAAATTGTTTATTGCTTTACAAACGACTCGAGGAAACGCGCGGGGTCAGTGAAAATTACAAAAGCGAATTAAAATGTTATTGCTTGAAATAGTTATTTAAACATCTTGCCCTATACACTGTACGGGTTCCTGAAACACCCATACTGATTAGGGTAACTTTAAGCCCCGTCCCCCGGAAAATATGTATATACTACTCACTTGGCCGTGACATAACCATGTATATAATCATTCGTGTCCATGAAGAACGCCGGCATGGTTACGTTGACTTCAAACTGGGTCTCATCTGCAACAGTATCAGAATACAACATTACTATCACATTTCTCTCACGTGTGGAATTAGCAGTTGGACCCTCAGTACTTATATTTATATTTTCTTACTTGCCTCATATTCTACTACGTAACGAATAATAAGTGTTATGTTTTGTTTGTTTGTTTTGAATTTCGCGCAAAGATTCACGAGGGCTATCTGCGCTAGCCGTCCCTAATTTAGCAGTGTAAGGTTAGAGGGAAGGAAGCTAATCATTAACACCCACAGCCAACTCTAGGGCTACTCTTTTTTACCAACGAATAGTGGCGTTTAGCTCTCAAACTGATGGTCGCAGGTTCGAATCCTCCGATACACCGAACATGCTCGCTCTTACAGCCACGGGTTATTCATAACGCGATGGTCAATCCCACTACTCGTTGGTAAAAGAAAAGGTCAATAACTTTCCTTCTAGTATATCACTGCTAAATTAGAGACAAATAGTGCAGATAGTACTCAAATAGCTTTGCGTGAGATTCGAAACCAAACGTTTCAGTGACTCTTTTATGCGTTTCGCTTGTGTTTCCATAATTATTTCCATTAATGTATGTACTATGCGTTGTTAATTAACTAATTTTTTTTTTCTGTTTAAACAAATATATCTCTTAAATGCAGTCTAAACGGGTGTGTGGATGTAACAGGCAATGCAGCTACGATTTCAATTTTTGCGCCATCTGGTGGTAGTTTACAAATGCTCTTTAGTTGGCATCAATAAGTTATTTACAAGTTTCTCACCCAGTTTAGAGCTTGTTTGTTTTTGAATTTCGCGTAAAGCTACACGAAGGCTATCTGCACTAGCCGTCCCTAATTCTGCAGTTTAAGACTAGAGGGAAGGCAACTGGTCATTACCACCCACCACCAACTCTTGGACTACTCTTTTATTAACGAAGAGTGGAAGTGACCGTAACATTATAACGTCCCCACGGCTGAAAGGGGGGAGAATGTTTGAAGTGACGGGAATTCGAACCCACGACCTTCAAATTACAAGTAGAGTGCCTTAACAACCTGGCCATGCCGGGCTCCATTTATAACTTAACTGACTTTTTAATTGGATAAATATACACTATTTATATAAGTATAACCGCCCCTCCCAGTGGCTCAGCGGTATGTCTGCGGACTTACAACCCTAATAACCGGGTTTCGATATCCGTCGTGGGCAGAGCACAGATAGCCCATTGTGTAGCTTTGTGCTTAATTCAAAACAACATGAGTACAACTGTAGCGCTCCTAGCGGACATTTGCATTTGAAAATAATTAAATGCTGCATGACTTAAAATTTGTACAAAAATACCAAATCTAATAATGAAAAACAATATCAATATAGCATTACTAAGTGTACAAAATATTTACTCCCCTTGAGGTAGTCGGTATAATTACGTATCATCTACTATCAAAAAGCTAAGGGAAAGTATAATTTTTACGGGCTCAAAAGTGTCTCAAATCCTTGTTTTATTGTAAATTTCATATTTTTTAGATCTAATTTCACTGAAAATATATTTTCTTTTAATATTCACGAGACAACCACGTTCGTGCATATATTGTAGAGACGTCATTATGACTAAACGTTTGTGAACTACGAACAACCGAAATACGAACGTTGTTGTGATGTAAAGATGGACACAAAGATTTAATTGTTACTCCTGATTTTTAATGACTACAGAGTACAGCCAAGGAAAATACATAAACGAACTATTTCAATAAATAGCTCCAGACTTCAGCTATAAATCTCTAGTGAAACCTCATTGGAAGAAACGAACAGCTGCACGGGATTGCGCAGTTGAAGAGGCAGGATTAATTTTTTTTCCTTTTCCCGCCTTAACGAGATTTACGTTATTTGCAGACGACACATGCTATTCGCCGAGTTTTAACTCCAGTTTCAGGCTTGAAAACCACTTATAAAGAACAAAAATCTCCAGGTTTAATATTCTGTCACTGACATTGAATTCGATTTTATTCAATCTAAAGAAACTTGGGTTGTGCACAAATGGTTCCATATTAGATTATAGTTTTTAATGAAATTTGAAATTGAAAGCATATACTAACATAGTCCTAGCTTTTGTTAAAATGTGACCCTAAAATAGAGGCAATATTTTTATGCCTTTCGTATCTGTTTCAATTTTTAATAATATTTCATGCTAAATGCTAAAATAAGTTAAACTTAAGTTCAATGCATCAAAATATTTATTTAAAAGAGGCCCGGGATCAGTTGTCTGTTTCTCTGGTGCAGAGACGTATAATTCGGACCATTAAATCGTAATACATTTTATAGGAAATTTAAAAAGAACAAACAATATATATATATATATACATACATACACACACATTAAGTCGGGAAAGAACAATTCCTTAATATTTTAAAAATATTAAAAGTGTACAGTTTCTTGTTATCCTTTGTGAATGGAAACACTGGTGTAGTGCAACATTTTAACATATACACCTCCACTATCACCATCTGTTAACTGGATGTTGCATTTCTTCACAAAAACGAAAGAAATATCAATCAGGGACAGAGGGAAGAGTGTGTTGTTTATCTGAGGTGTTACGTGTAATATCAGTGTTGTTCATCTGAGGTGTCATGTGTAATGTCGTTGTTGTCCATCTGAGGTGTCACGTGTAATGTCTCTGTTGTCCATCTGAGGTGTCACGAGTAATATCTGTGTTGTCCATCTAAGGCGTCACGTGTAACGTGTGTTGTTAATTTGAGGTGTCACGTGTAATTCTGTGTTGTTCATCTGAGGGTAACATGAAATGTTCTCTTACCAGTTCACAAGTCCTTCTGGATACACTGACTGTTACACAGATAACCATCATACACTGAAGAATGAGAAAGAGGGCGTTGCAAGAGTTTATTTGTTCATTCACAACCTTAGGTTTACGTGCACGGCTTTAAGATACCAGCTATCATGTGACCACTTTATCAAGGTGCCACCTATCTGCCTCATGCTTACCAAACAGGACTAATTTACAGTTTTTAATTACCTTATTCGTAATTAAACTTTAGTGCTAGGCATATTTATGTTTTTTTAAATACTGCAGTATACATCTGAACCCGTTAGGGATTTTCAAGAAATAAAATAATGTGATAATAGTATTACAACTACATTACGGACGGCGCGTTTCAAATAACAACCATAGTAGTGGTCCGAGCTAATGGACTACATGCACAATACACTATTAAAAATTAATAGGCCTAATACTAATATCTAATGGCAAGTAAGTTAATTATAATAATACTTCCCCAGCTTGCAAAATGGCCAAACAAATCCATAACAATAATCAATTCTGTCACACATAACTCCTGATACTATATACATGCACTACAATAATCAACACATCGCTCACACTGCACGTTTTCCTTAACACAAGTGTGTACGATCAGAAAACATCTTACTACACGACGCTAAATTCAGACACTCAACAGAAGTCAGAACGTGCACATGTATGCGTTACAATAGCACGTGTGAATGACAGTCAATTGTGCCTACAAAAACACACAAAAACTTTGTTTCCAATTACGTGCTTGAAAACAACACTGTAGATAAGCGTTCTTTTTACACCCTCTAAAATATGGTATTAAGTGGGATATATATATTAACACAAAGACATTTTATTATATAAATGCTAGTTTAGTATATAATATTGTACTATATGCTAAGTACTATTGTAGTATATGATATCGTACTATATATTAAGTACTATTGTAGTATATAATATTGTACTATATGCTAAGTACTATTGTAGTATATGATATCGTACTATATATTAAGTACTATTGTAGTATATAATATTGTACTATATGCTAAGTACTATTGTAGTATATGATATCGTACTATATATTAAGTACTATTGTAGTATATAATATTGTACTATATACTAAGTACTATTGTAGTATATAATATCGTACTATATATTAAGTACTATTGCAGTATATAATATTGTATTATGTGCTAGGTACTATTGCAGTATATAATATCGTACTATAAGCTAACTACTATTATAGTATATAATATTGTACTATATGCTAACTGCTATTATAGTATATAATATTGTACTATATGCTAACTACTATTATAGTATATAATATTGTACTAGATGCTAACTACTATTATAGTATATAATACTGTACTATATGCTAACTGCTATTATAGTATATAATATTGTACTAGATGCTAACTACTATTATAGTATATAATACTGTACTATATGCTAACTACTATTATATTATATAATATTGTAATTATATGCTAACTACTATTATAGTATATAATATTGTATTATATGCTAACTACTATTATAGTATATAATATTGTACTAGATGCTAACTACTATTATAGTATATAATACTGTACTATATGCTAACTACTATTATATTATATAATATTGTACTATATGCTAACTACTATTATAGTATATAATATTGTACTATATGCTAACTACTATTATAGTATATAATACTGTACTTTATATGCTAACTGCTATTATAGTATATAATATTGTAATTATATGCTAACTACTATTATAGTATATAATATTGTACCATATGCTAACTACTATTATAGTATATAATATTGTACTATATGCTAACTACTATTATAGTATATAATATTGTACTAGATGCTAACTACTATTATAGTATATAATACTGTACTATATGCTAACTACTATTATATTATATTATATAATATTGTACTATATGCTAACTACTATTATAGTATATAATATTGTATTATATGCTAACTACTATTATAGTATATAATACTGTACTATATGCTAACTGCTATTATAGTATATAATATTGTACTATATGCTAACTACTATTATAGTATATAATATTGTACTAGATGCTAACTACTATTATAGTATATAATACTGTACTATATGCTAACTACTATTATATTATATAATATTGTACTATATGCTAACTACTATTATAGTATATAATATTGTACTAGATGCTAACTACTATTATAGTATATAATACTGTACTATATGCTAACTACTATTATATTATATAATATTGTACTATATGCTAACTACTATTATAGTATATAATATTGTACTATATGCTAACTACTATTATAGTATATAATACTGTACTATATGCTAACTGCTATTATAGTATATAATATTGTACTATATGCTAACTACTATTATAGTATATAATATTGTACTATATGCTAACTACTATTATAGTATATAATATTGTACTATAAGCTAACTACTATTATAGTATATAATATTGTACTATATGCTAACTACTATTATAGTATATAATATTGTACTATAAGCTAACTACTATTATAGTATATAATATTGTACTATAAGCTAACTACTATTATAGTATATAATATTGTACTATATGCTAACTACTATTATAGTATATAATATTGTACTATATGCTAACTACTATTATAGTATATAATATTGTACTAGATGCTAAGTTCTACCAGTATTATTCAGACATAGGATTATCACAGGTCGTTCAGGGTATGACTTTTTTATGGGGGGGCGTTGAAAAACTTTAGGATAGTGGATTTTTATGTAGAGTAAGTGAGGTAACCAGAAACAAAGCATTTTTTTCCTATACCTTGAAATACACTTTTTTCTTTGCAGAAAATTGTTTATATCCGTAACAGTGTGACTGTTGTTAGCAACTTAAACGCAAGCGATTGGTTAAAAGAATGACATTTGGAATAATTCGTATAAATAATAATAATTCTAGCTTTTCTCGTTAAACAGGTGGTGACTCAATGCTGATTAATTAACATTCGTTTCTAAATAAAATGTTTTACCTATGAACGTGCAACTAGTCGCATATATTAAAAATTAAAACTTTCACGCAAAGTTACACGAGGGCTATCCGCGCTAGCCGTCCCAAATTTAGCAATGTAAGACTAGAAGGAAGGCAGCTAGTCATCACCACCCACCGCTCACTCTTAGCCTACTCTTTTACCAACGAATAGTGGGATTGACCGTACATATAACGTACCCACAGCTGAAAGGGCGAGCATGTTTGGTGTGACGGGGATCCGAACCCGCGACGCTTGGATTACGAGTTGAGTGCCTTAACCACCTGGCCATGCTGGACCTTCGTCTGTGGTTGTGGTTATTTGGTAGAAGGTGAGACGTTATTTTATTCTATACTATTAAAACTAATATAATTGCAATAAAACGTTTCACGTGTAACATCAGATAGTCCATTAATATGCCATTAATACGGTGCTTAATAAAACATTATTTAACATTATTTCAACAGTGATGTAATCCATTTCTAAATTTTAACAAAAAATATTTGTTATGTCCGAAGTATGTAATTGTGACAAAATAAATATTTACCAAGGTAAGGTCGCCTGTATGATGTTAATAAATATCACGTGCAGTAGAACTATCAACTTACGTAACTGTTGACAAGAAAATAGACCAATCAAATAATGACATTACTTATCGTTTATATCAACAATATTTTAATTGATGTTTATAACAAAAAACTGTGTTTATCTATAGAAAGAATCCACTTACAGTATTCTTCTACCAAAAATGTTTTTTCTTCTATTTGTCCCTGAAACGAAGAGAAATGATTACTTTAGTGGGGCCATAAACCTCAAAGATAACATTAGCATTTTCTGAAAGAGGGCGCCATCATCATGAATATTAAGTCATCTATAAGAATACTGAATAACTGTCAATTGTTAAGTGAGGGTCGACATTTTGTTAGGATAATTCAATTTTATCAAGTTTTGCATATATTATAATTATCATTGTATATTATTGTGCTAATAATATATTACTTCATTTAAGGTTACTTCGCTCTAGCATTATAGTAGTGTGTTTTCAGTTCTAAATTAGGTTAACTTCGTTAAGCATAGTGTATGAAATATTTATTTTTACAATACTACATAAAATATGTAACATAAAACCAAACCCAAGTTATGTTAAAGACATCTTCAATTTTATCTTAACAACTTTAGGCTTAAGTAAAATTAACAAAAAAAGAAACAACAAAAAAACTTTAATATATTGTATTAAATATTTCATCGTTTATTAAACGTTGTAAGTTTGAGGTAGCTGACGTACTAATAACAATGTCTCTTGTCTATTTAACTGTGTCCTGATAAATGATAATATTTAATGTGCGAATATGATTTGAAAAGATTTAGAATTGAGGTCAGAGTTTATTTTCGACAAACTTGTAAACCCTATTCTGTGCCTATTTTGTCATTACAATAACGTTATGTTCTGTTTCGTTTTATGTCTATTCTACTAAGTATCACGATGCAACTTACCTGTGCTACCACGCGAATGGCCCAGGTTCCAAAAACGGGCTGTTGGGATAGTTCATACTCCAAACTCACAGCGCCTGAAATTATAACAACTTACAAGCTATTCATTTTCTACAAAAAAAATACAGTTGCGCGTGTTAATATAATTAGCTTACAGGGATTGTTCAAGACACTCTAAGTTAATTTTAAAACAGTATCTTTTTAATGGTCACTTTGTATGCAATACCATTCATTTCACTTTTTCTGGAAAAGAACTATTTCGTGTGTACACATTGGTGCTGCCACCTGTTGAATGCAACACCAACCTCTATCTGTGCACTTTTCCGGATTACCACAGGCGACTGTGTGACTTGGTTCTGCTAAAAGCCACACAATGGACTAGTTGGTCTCTGTCCATAAATTTACCACTGACCCACGGGAGAACCCACAGGTGAGTATGTAGCGTTTCAAAAATACTCTTTAAACTATGATAACAGTCTTTACCCTGAAATAAGTTAATGAGAAAATTAATATATGTAACTTACCAAAAACCCCAATACTATTTAAATTATCAACAGAAGGGGACATCTTAACACAATAAATTGGTAAAAATAAATCTCGATAAACAACTCATCTTCAATTTCAACTTACCTATGTTAGTTTGACGAGAAAGCCATTTTTTCATAATTGTTCCTCTGGGGTCTATCATGTAAACATCCATAGCGTCCGAAAAGGCTTTAAGATCGGTCGTAATGGGTATAGTTCGAAAATGTACTGACAAATAAAAGAAATAAAAACATATAATTATACTAGCTGGAGTACATTCAATAAATAGTACTGTCTCTTTTATGTCAATATATCTATTTATATAGATAACTAGATACATTGACATACAACAGACAGTACTATTTATATAGATAACTAGATACATGAACATACAACATATACGACTATTTATATAGATACAGGCATGCCGATGACATTTATGAAAAAAAGAGGAAAAGGTATATAGCCTGGCGCCAGAGGCGCCACAGCGCGGCTTAGCCGCGCCTGACTAGGGGGGTCCGGGGGCATGCCCCCCGGGAAATTTTAAAAAAATGGATGCTATTTGGTGTGATTTGGTGCAATCTGGGACATAATTTCTTTATGTTTTATGACATTGCAATGTTGGAAAAGTACACAATATATATCATATAAAATAACAAAAGGAAATTAAAAGACTAAATCAAACTAATAAAACTAAACTTTCATTTACAGTTTTTAGCAGATTGATTTATTCTTTAATTTGCATTCATTTTTTAGAAGATATATCAAAATATCTAAAATTAACAAATAAAATAAAAAGTAAATAAATGAAATTTAAGATTGTTTATTTACTATTTATTCAGTTTAATTTTTTTCTAAATCAAAATATATTACTAATATGAGTTAATAAAGCCAAAATAACTCAGTAAATATTTCAAATACAAATCATTTCATTATTATCCTTTTTGTCATCAATAACATCATCATCATCAACTATTGGTATGCTGCCAATTAAATGTTTTACAGTCATTGCCAATAACTACTTCTCTGCTGCATATATTCCATACAATTTTCAAATCACATAAAATTACTCTTTTGACTAATCATGACTACCTACAGTTCAAATTGTTCATCTATGCAATCTTGTCATTATACTACTGGTACCTTAATGTCAGTGAATTTTCCATTCTTTCACAAATTGACAATACAAACTAAAACAGCATATGAAGGAAAGCTATGACATTGCTTAAAAATTCAACTACTGATATAGTTCAATATTAAACTACTGATATCAGTGATATGCCTCAGAAATTAAATTTTGTACAGTCACTGACATCAACAACTACTGCTCTGCTGCATGTATTCCACTAAAATTTCAAATTACTTAAAATTACTCTACATGACTACCTACAGTAAAACTTGTTCATCTATACAATCTTGTCAGCAAATTACTGGTACCTCAATATCAGTATATTTTTCATTCTTTCACAATACAAACTGAAACAGCAAATCAAGGAAAGCTTTGACATTGCTTCAAAATAAAATTAATGATATGCTTTAAAATAAACCACTGGCACTGTATGCTGCAGATAATAAAAAAATGTTTTTCAGTCACTGATATCAACTTCTGCTCTGCTGCATAAATTACAGTCAAATTTCAAATCACTTAATTTCCTTTAATCAATCTTGGCTACTTTCCTCTTTTTCGAGACAAGGGTTTCCAGTGCTCTCTTCCAAGCTTTTTTTCTCTCCTTCTCTGAATAGGCAGCTCTCTGTGCCTCTGCAGCTTTCTGGACTTTTTCTTTAGCCAAGGTGGCTGGGCCAGATTTCACAGAACCATAGGCCTCAAGCCTTTCTGCCCTTTTCTTCTAATTCTCCCTCAGCTTTGAGGTATACTTTGAAGCTGCTGATCTAATGTCCTTACACATTCTCTTGTCTACAGGATCAAAATGAACATCTTTCCTTTTAAACATTTCAATCGCTGTTGATTCTTTGGAGCGTAGAGAATATTTTATCGTCTGGTATGCACACGATACCAGACTACGAGACCTGCAACGAGACGAAACGAGACTGCCTCCAAGATGGCGGTCAGATTTTTTTTTCTGCAATAAACATTGAAAAAATACGATTTCTCCTCAAAAACCACCTACCCGACCCCCAAATCGCTCATATTTTCTCCTCGAATTTACACGAATCTCGTGGGTGATCGTTGACCGTTTGGAAACCGCGGAAATCCGCGTTTCAGCGGAAAAATGGCACGCATGTAGATAACTATTTACATGGGCATACAAGACAGTATTATTTATATAGATAACTAGATACACAGACATACAACAGACAGTACTATTTATATAGATAACTAGATACATGAACATACAACAGACAGTACTATTTATATAGATAACTAGATACATGAACATACAACATATACTACTATTTATATAGATAACTATTTACATGGGCATACAAGACAGTATTATTTATATAGATAACTAGACACACAGACATACAACAGACGGTACTATTTATATAGATAACTAAATGCATGAACATACAACAGACACTACTATTTATATAGAAACGTAGTTACATGGGCATACAACAGATACTAGTATATATATATAGATAACCAGATATATTGACATACAACAGAGAGTACTATTTTATTTATACAGATACACTAACAAGCATACCCATACTTTGACTTCCCTTTTTATATAATTTTAACACTTTGCCAAACTTTGACATTTTATGTGGCATATCTTTTGAAAACAATAAAATAATAATATTTTTATCTATGATATAACCTGACACAATTTCACATTATTTCAAATAATATTTTAATATTTAAACAATTTTCAATTATTTCAAATCCTACAAGTTGTTTTTATTCACTGCTGCAAGAATGGAATTTAAATAAAAATATAAGGGGAGAGTTGGTTTCTCTGTGTGCTTTAGTTAAAGACATATAACAAGTTATCTTCAATGTTCTCCGTATGGGGCTGAGCCCGGATTTTAGTGATTTAAACCTGTAAATTTACTTCCGGCCCACTGACGGGGGGTGACAAAGAAAATGGGTTATTGTTTGTTGGATATGGGGCTAAGTTACATGAGAGTATCTCCGCTCGTCGTCCCTAATCTATATAATTAACACGCTTGCGTTTGTCTGTCCGAAGCTTTCCTCTCCAGAGTCTCGATCAAACGCTAAGTTAGAAGAGCCTTTGTCCGAAGAGTCCGGATTGCATGTTGGTTTTCTTCATTTAGAGTCAACTTAATCGATATTTTTAATGCAACGAGTATGCTACACAATGTTACATTGTCATTATCATCACACGACGACTCGCTTCGATTTCAACTTTAGTTTTTATACTTGCAAAGTATACTTACTTACACTTAATCAGAGTGTAATTTCACTGAAAAAATTAATATTACACTAAATAGTTTCTAAGGGCTTTTTCGTCTTATTTAGTTCTAAAATATGCATGCGCAGTTTTTTCAAACTAAATGCTTATCACTTTGTGAACATGCATTCAGACGTTTCTGCATGGTAAGCTAAGTTTGCCTTCGTTTTTTCCCATAGATTGCTAAAAACACTTTTCGCTACTTTTTCTTTACTATGGGTTTTATTCTTAGTTTTTGTATCTTTGTTTCAATTCGTAAAAACGTGTCATACAATGGAAATTCATGATATTTTTCATGCTGCTATAAATATCATTGCTTTATTTTATGGTTTACTTTAAGTGTAGTTTTATTAAATAAAGTTATGTCTATGTGATCCGTGATAACGAGAAAAACCAATTGTAGAGAAAAATATATATGTAAAAACGGCTGGTATGGGTATAGAAAGCACTATGTAGAGGAGCGAACAACGTTTCGACCTTCTTCTTCTTTGTGAACCTGACGATGACCGAAAAAAGGTCAAAACGTTGTTCGCTCCTCTACATAGTGCTTTCTCTATCTATACCAGCCCTTTTTACATATATGTATGTATATGTGAGTTTATTTGTCTGACCGCATATTATATTTCCAAATGGACCAGGATTTATTGACCTAACACATAATGCCTACATAAAAGCGTAGCTTAAATGGAGTGAGTGAAAATTATAGAATAAGGAAATTCAGGACAAGACCATGACAACTACGGCAAGTGTTTTTTTTACTATGTTGCGGCCAGTGTTTAAGTGATAGATTAAAGAAAAGCAGCTTTTCTTCACCTAGGCCTCACAGTTGGTATACTTATTATTACAATATTGTATTATCCATCTTTCACTTCGTATATATGTAGTTCCTCTACTTAAGCCTTTTTCTCCACAATACATCTATAATGCTAAAAGATCACTCCAGAAGATGTCGCTATGTTGTCTAAAAGTAAATATGCCTACCTTCAATGATCGGTAAATCTGATCTGTCCGATTAGGAATTGTTCCTTTCCAAATGGAAAACTAGAGTGCTTTTCTTGCAACTGGGTGATTTATTTACTGTATGACTAAAATGTTGAAGTATTTTAGCACCAAAGATAAAGACTGATATTTTATAACTGTTTATATATTTTTTCAACAATAAGATTGTGGTGAAAGCATTATATCTTTTTTGCTATTCATTAATAATCAGATGCTGTAGATATAAAACTGTTTCTTCACTATTTGGCATTTTGATATTTTTAACTGTAATTTTATTCATTTTAGAATTGGTCTGAGAAACGTAAACACGGATACTGCCGATTATTTAATAATAGTAACTGCATCCAATCATCATTTTTTTCAAACGCAG
This sequence comes from Tachypleus tridentatus, assembly GCF_004210375.1. Lineage (NCBI taxonomy): Eukaryota > Metazoa > Arthropoda > Merostomata > Xiphosura > Limulidae > Tachypleus > Tachypleus tridentatus. The sequence goes on from NC_134837.1 coordinate 272,109,873, forward strand.
GCATCCGTACACGAAATAACTAAAATAAATTAACGACAGTCGCGACCCATCAGATAGTGTGTGTGTGGGGGGGGGGGGATCTCATAGAAAACCACAATGGGCTGTCTGCAGAGTCCACTGAGGGGAATCGACCCCTGATTTTAGCATTGAAATCCGTAGACTTATCGTGTACCAGCGTAGTACCACTTTAAATAGAATACAGAATTTAATACAGACAGAGTTTATTGACATTCATCGAAGGTGACAAATGTTCACAATTTCTATTTATAAACATTGGTTTAATTTGCTTATTTGTTTGTTTTGAACTTCACGCTAAGCTACACGACGAGGGTTATCTGTGGTAGCCGTCCCTAATTTAGCGATGAAAAACTAGAGGCGGTCCGGCATGTCCAGGTGGTTAAGGCATCCGACTCGTAATCTGAGGGTCGCAGGTTCGAATCCCCATCACACCAAACATGTTCGCCCTTTCAGCCGTGGGGACATTATAATATGACGGTCAATCCCACTATTCGCTGGTAAAAAAAGTAGCCCAAGAGTTGGTAGTGAGTGGTACTGAATAGCTGCCTTCCCTCTTGTCTTACACTGCTAAATTAGGAACGGCCAGCGCAGATAGCCCTCGTACAGCTTTGCGCGAAATTCAAAAATAAACAAACAAAAGGCTAGAGGGAAGACTGCTAGTCATCACCACTTACCGCCAACTCTTGGGCTACTCTTTCACCAACAAATAGTGAGACTGACTGTCGTATCATAACGCCCCCATGGCTGAACGGATGAGCATGTTTGGTTTGACGGGGATTCGAACTCGCGACCCTCAAATTACGAGTCGAGTGCTCTAATTTTCACGAAATTTGGGTAAGCGTAAAACCTAACAATGGATGATTCATTATTGGCATCTTCCCATTTGTTTTGAATTTCACGCTAATGTGCGCTAGCTATCCCTAATTTAGCAATGTAAGACTAGACGGAAGGCAGCTAGTCGTTACAACTTCCGCCAACTCTTGGGCTACTCTTTTAGAAACGAATAGTAAGATTGACCATAAGGTTATTATGATGCTCCCACGGCTGAAAGAACGAACATGTTTGATTGGACGAGGATTGGAATCCACGACCCCAGAAAGCGGGTCAAGAGCCCAATTGCTGGACCCACCTATGTAAAACAACACAATGTTTATGTTTGTTATGATTTTTTTATAATTAAACAACAATTTAAGTTTGTAAGAAAATACAGTAAAATAATACTTCTCACATACATCCTTCTGCCATGAAGGTAATAATACGACCTTGCTAAGTTAGTTAATTGAAAGGAAAAATTAAACTTTGTTTCTCTTTTAATCAGTCTCAAGTATTTTGAAATAAAGTTATATAAAAACATATAAAAAATTAGGCTAAAATTTCACCGTTGCATGTTTATCGGGATTAGTTGTACAAAAACCGTTCGATGTAAAAATATACGTATATTTTCATATCAAGAAGTTGTATTACTAGCCGGCCCGTCATGGCCAGGTGGTCAAAGTACTCGACTGACTCGTAATCCGAGGGTCACGGGTTTAAACCCCATCACACCAAACATGTTCGCCCTTTCACCCGAGGGGGACGTTATAATATGACGGTCAATCGCCCTATTCGTTGGTAAAATGGTAGCCCAATAGTTGGCGGTGGGTGGCGATGACTAGCTGCCTTCCCTCTAGTCTTACACTGCTAAATTAGAGTCGGCTAGCACAGATAGCCCTCGTACAGCTTTGCGCGAATTTCAAAACAAACAAAACAATTACTAGCCGCCGAAATGGCGAAACAATATTTGAAATATACATATAAAAAAAAGTTGTATTATTATTACCAGAAAAGCAAAAGTTTGTTGTGTTTTTACGTTTGAAACTTAAGGAATCTGTACTGGTTACTAGGCAGATAGGTGTGTTTTCTTATAACAAAGCCACAGTGGACTATTTGCTGAATCTACCGAGAGAAATTAAGCCCTTGATTTATCGTTGTAAATCCACAGACCAGCGAGGGACAAGTGGATAGGTGTCGCACAAGTTATCACTCATGATGTAAATACTAAACATCAGATGTTTTCTGTTAGCGTTAATTATACGGTAAGAGCTTTTATATCAATGTATGTGACATCTGGTTGGTATTAGTATGGTTTAGTGACAGGTAAGCCTGACTAATAGTCATTATAAACTACAAAACAGTCTACACATTCTAAATATGTTAAAAGCACAAAATTTAAAATTTAATTCAAAGACACGCTTTTTAAAAACACGCAAAGAAAGTGTGTTTGTGTTTCCTTAGAGTAAAGCCACATCAGGCTATCTGCTGAGTCCACCGACGGGGATCAAACCCTTGATTTTAACGTTGTAAATCCATAGAATTCTCGCTGTACCAGCAGAGAACGCCGCCAAGAAAGAGATATACCCCACAACCCTTAAAATCATTAACTGGTAGCTTTTAGAAATTATACTATGTAAAAACCTCAACGGTAACATTTCACCCAAAGATGTCCTATTAAACAGAGTGATGAGCAGATACAAGTTTTATCATGTACGTGTGTAAGTATATATATATATATATGTATACAGTAACGGAGGTAATTATCAAAATAGACAAGCGATAAACAACGAGTAATGACAATTTGATAAGAAGGTTATTAATGGGACAATATATGATATAATTTAAAGGCTAATAAATTGTACAATTAGAATCTTCGATATCATCTTGTTTTACTTCATTTACTGGAAAAATAGTTTATCAACATACGTAAGTGGAATACTGTTACAAATGTCCAAGGTGATTCCCTGACATTTAGCCAAATTCTTTAATTGTTGTTTGATCCCCTCAGGATGATTGTGATGTTACACTGGTCTTTTTACTGCCAAGTCATGGTTGAAGCGTTACACTGGTCCCTTTACCACCAAGCCATGGCTGTGATGTTACACTAGTCTCTTTACCACCAAGCCATGACTGTGATGTTACACTGGTCTCTTTACCACCAAGCCATGTTTCTGGTGTTACATTGGTCTTTTTACCACCAAGCCATGTTTGTGGTGTTACACCTGTCTCTTTAGCACCAAGACATGACTGTAATGTTACACTAGTCTCTTTACCACCAAGCCATGTTAGTGGTGTTACACTGGTCTCTTTACCACCAATCAATGTTTGTGGTGTTACACTGGTCTCTCTTTACCACCAAGCCATGTTAGTGGTGTTACAATGGTCTCTTTACCGCCAAGCCATGGTTGTGCTTTACACTGGTCTCTTTACCACCAATCAATGTTTGTGTTGTTACACTGGTCTCTTTACCACCAAGCCATGTTTGTGGTGTCACACTGGTCTCTTTACCACAAAGCATGTTAGTGGTGTTTCACTAATCTCTTTACCACCAAGCCATGGTTGAGGTGTTACACTGGTCTCTTTACCACCAAGCCATGGTTGTGGTGTTACACTGGTCTCTTTACCACAAATCCATGTTTGTGGTGTTACACTGGTCTCTTTATCACCAAGCCATGTTTGTGATGTTACACTGGTCTCTTTACCACTAAACCATGGTTGTGGTGTTACACTGGTCTCTTTACCACCAAGCCATGTTTGTGGTGTTACACTGGTTTTTCTTTACCACCAAGCCATGTTAGTGGTGTTACACTGGTCTCTTTACAACCAAGCCATGTGAGTGGTGTTACACTGGTCTCTTTACCACCAAACCATGTTAGTGCTGTTATACTGGTCTCTTTACCAACAAGCAATGTTAGTGGTGTTACACTGGTCTCTTTACCACCAAACTATGGTTGTGGTGTTACATTGGTCTTTTTACCACCAAGCCATGTTTGTGGTGTTACACCTGTCTCTTTACCACCAAGACATGACTGTGATGTTACACTGGTCTCTTTAACATCAAGCCATGTTAGTGATGTTACAGTGGTCTCTTTACCACCAACCCATGTTTGTGGTGTTACACTGGTCTCTCTTTACCACAAAGCATGTTAGTGGTGTTACACTTGTCTCTTTACCACCAAGCCATGTTAGTGGTGTTACAATGGTCTCTTTACCACCAAGCCATGGTTGTGGTGTTACATTGGTCTCTTTACCACCAATCCATGATTGTGTTGTTACACTGGTCTCTTTATCGCCAAGCCATGACTGTGATGCTAAACTGGTCTCTTTACCACCAAGCCTTGTTTGTGGGGTCACACTGGTCTCTTTACCACAAAGCATGTTAATGGTGTTACACTGGTCTCTTTACCACCAAGCCATGGTTGTGGTGTTACACTAGTCTCTTTACCACCACGCCATGTTTGTGGTGTCACACTGGTCACTTTACCACAAAGCATGTTAGTGGTGTTACACTGGTCCCTTTACCACCAAGCAATGGTTGTGGTGTTACACTGGTGTCTTTACCACCAATCCATGTTTGGTGTGTTACTCTGGTCTCTTTATCGCCAAGCCATGACTGTGATGTTACACTGGTCTCTTTACCACCAAGCCATGTTTGTGGTGTTACACTGGTCTCTTTACCAACAAGCCATGTTTGTGGTGTTACACTGGTCACTTTACCAACAAGCCATGTTTGTGGTGTTACACTGGTCTCTCTTTACCAAAAAGCATGTTAGTGGTGTTACACTGGTCTCTTTACCAACAAGCCATGTTAGTGGTGTTACACTAGTCTCTTTACCACCAAGCCATGTTAGTGGTGTTACACTGGTCTCTTTACCAACAAGCCATGTTAGAGGTGTTACACTGGTCTCTTTACCACCAAGCCATGTTAGTGTGTTACACTGGTCTCTTTACCAACATGCCATGTTAGAGGTGTTACACTGGTCTCTTTACCAACAAGCCATATTAGTGGTGTTACACTGGACTCTTTACCAACAAGCCATGTTAGTGGTGTTACACTGGTCTCTTTACCACCAAGCCATGTTAGTGGTGTTACACTTGTCTCTTTACCAACAAGCCATTTTAGTGGTGCTACACTGGTCTCTTTACCACCAAGACATGACTGTGATGTTACACTGGTCTCTTTACTACCAAGCCATGTTTGTGGTGTTACACTGGTCTCTTTACCAACATGCCATGTTTGTGGTGTTACACTGGTCACTTTACCAACAAGCCATGTTTGTGGTGTTACACTGGTCTCTCTTTACCAAAAAGCATGTTAGTGGTGTTACACTGGTCTCTTTAACACCAGGCCATGGTTGTGGTGTTACACTGTTCACTTTACCAACAAGCCATGTTTGTGAGGTTACACTTGTCTCTTTACCACCAAACCATGTTAGTGGTGTTACACTGGTCTCTTTACCAACAAGCCATGTTAGTGGTGTTACACTGGTCTCTTTACCACCAAGACATGACTGTGATGTTACACTGGTCTCTTTACCACCAAACCATGTTAGTGGTGTTACACTGGTCTCTTTTTACCACCAAGCCATCTTAGTGGTGTTACACTGGTCTCTTTTTACCACCAAGTCATCTTAGTGGTGTTACACTGGTCTCTTTTTACCACCAAGCCATGTTAGTGGTGTTACACTGGTCTCTTTACCAACATGCCATGTTAGTGGTGTTACACTACTCTCTTTACCAACAAGCCATGTTAGTGGTGTTACACTGGTCTCTTTACAACCAAGCCATGTTCGTGGTGTTACACTGGTCTCTTTACCAACAAGCCATGTTAGTGGTGTTACACTGGTCTCTTTACCACCAAACCATGTTAGTGGTGTTATACTGGTCTCTTTTCCAACAAGCCATGTTAGTGGTGTTACACTTGTCTCTTTACCACCAAACCATGTTAGTGGTGTTACACTGGTCTCTTTACCAACAAGCCATTTTAGTGGTGTTACACTGGTCTCTTTACCACCAAGCCATCTTAGTGGTGTTACACTTGTCTCTTTACCACCAAACCATGTTAGTGGTGTTACACTGGTCTCTTTACCAACAAGCCATGTTAGTGGTGTTACACTGGTCTCTTTACCACCAAACCATGTTAGTGGTGTTATACTGGTCTCTTTACCAACAAGCCATATTAGTGGTGTTACACTGGTCTCTTTACCACCAAGCCATGTTAGTGGTGTTACACTTGTCTCTTTACCACTAAACCATGTTAGTGGTGTTACACTGGTCTCTTTACCAACAAGCCATGTTAGTGGTGTTACACTGGTCTCTTTTTACCACCAAGCCATGTTAGTGGTGTTACACTGGTCTCTTTACCAACATGCCATGTTAGTGGTGTTACACTAGTCTCTTTACCAACAAGCCATGTTAGTGGTGTTACACTGGTCTCTTTACAACCAAGCCATGTTCGTGGTGTTACACGGGTCTCTTTACCAACAAGCCATGTTAGTGGTGTTACACTGGTCTCTTTACCACCAAACCATGTTAGTGGTGTTATACTGGTCTCTTTTCCAACAAGCCATGTTAGTGGTGTTACACTTGTCTCTTTACCACCAAACCATGTTAGTGGTGTTACACTGGTCTCTTTACCACCAAACCATGTTAGTGGTGTTATACTGGTCTCTTTTCCAACAAGCCATGTTAGTGGTGTTACACTTGTCTCTTTACCACCAAACCATGTTAGTGGTGTTACACTGGTCTCTTTACCAACAAGCCATGTTAGTGGTGTTACACTGGTCTCTTTACCACCAAGCCATCTTAGTGGTGTTACACTTGTCTCTTTACCACCAAACCATGTTAGTGGTGTTACACTGGTCTCTTTACCAACAAGCCATGTTAGTGGTGTTACACTGGTCTCTTTACCACCAAGCCATGTTAGTGGTGTTACACTTGTCTCTTTACCACCAAACCATGTTAGTGGTGTTACACTGGTCTCTTTACCAACAAGCCATGTTAGTGGTGTTACACTGGTCTCTTTTTACCACCAAGCCATGTTAGTGGTGTTACACTGGTCTCTTTACCAACATGCCATGTTAGTGATGTTACACTAGTCTCTTTACCAACAAGCCATGTTAGTGGTGTTACACTGGTCTCTTTACAACCAAGCCATGTTCGTGGTGTTACACTGGTCTCTTTACCAACAAGCCATGTTAGTGGTGTTACACTGGTCTCTTTACCACCAAACCATGTTAGTGGTGTTATACTGGTCTCTTTTCCAACAAGCCATGTTAGTGGTGTTACACTTGTCTCTTTACCACCAAACCATGTTAGTGGTGTTACACTGGTCTCTTTACCACCAAACCATGTTAGTGGTGTTACACTGGTCTCTTTACCAACAAGCCATGTTAGTGATGTTACACTGGTCTCTTTACCAATAGGCCATGTTAATGGTGTTACACTGGTTTTTTTTACCAAAAAGCTATTTCTACCTTTTGGTTCGGTACTACTTTTAAACCATCTACATTTCTATGGAGACTACTTGGTACTGATTTTTATCTTACCGTTCTCGATATAAAATTTACACCTGTATTGACAAGGTGGTTATCTATATTTGTACTCGAACATCATTTAGCACTTACAGGACATACTCTGAGATTCTCAATCTGCAAAAACGACTTCCATTATTAACAGCAGCAGATTTACGTATCTTCTTCAGAGTCTTGTTAACAGTTTCTGGTAAAGCAGGATGTCTTGTTACAACGTTTTTTTATCTCGTGTGAAATAACCCTAACCAGCCATAACTTTCACTTCTATAAAACTGTCATGCAGTGTTTCAATTCTGTGAACTATGAACACTTTAGAGACTACTACTACTGGGCATAGTAATATTTATCACAAGATATGTTGGTAACTGAGAATTTACATTATTTGCATAAATCACGCCTTTTCAAACGATGCCATTTCTACTCAACATGTGTACATTGTATGTATACATTTAACTATTTGTCTACCTATTGTACTATGTGTTTTATATGTACATATAGTTACATTTTAATGTTTTAAGTAACCAGTGTAAATGTTTCAATATACATAACTTTACAAACATACAATGTTCGTTGAAGAGTTATGACCGGTGAAATCCAATGTGGACTTCATTTTGTATGCATGATATAAATATAATATTAGCAAATATTTCTTATTAGGTTTTTTATTGTGTAACAACGGGGATAGTTTTAACACTTCACTGATATTCGGACTGGACCTGGCTTAACAGTTAGCACGCCCGGACTGTTGAATTGTATTATTCGATCAGAAAATAGTCCAAAAGTTGGCGGCAGGTGCTTTCTCATCTGTTCAAAACTAGAGACGGCTATAAATAGACTACCCTGCTGTTTCTTTCCACGAAATTCTGAAACGAACACGTGTCAGTGTTCTCACTGGAAGTTTTTCAAATCACCAACTATTACAGTATTCTTTGTCTAATGTTTACGGTTTAAGCTGGATCATTAATCACTGTGGTTTATATATGAAACCTACCTGTTTGGCTTTGTCGGTAGATGGGGCTATCTGTCTGGACAAAGATGGTCATGGACCGCTGTGAAAACTCCAACAAGGTTTGGTTCACAAATGCCGTTCCTCCGAGAACTCCGTTCATCGTCCCTTCCACGCGCAGAGTATATACCCCAGGTAAGCTGGTTGGTGGTACCTATAAATCAGACAGTCACGTGTTTAGTTAGAACCAGCTGCACACGTAAGTAGTGTACGTAATGTTAACGAAAATCATGCTCATAACAATCTGGGAATCTGATTTACTGTTATTCAGATCTACAGTGTCTTGAAGTCATACTTGCTGTCAAAAATTCTTGATTTCAGTATCATTAAGACATTATGTGTTTGTAAACTGTTCATCTTGTAATTTTCCATCAACGTATTCGAAAGTTACCAGTTGTCCAATCTTTTCTAGGTTATACAGTTAACTTAGACATTTTCAAACAGAGATAAAATTTAAGTATTTGATAAAAATTTCACACATCTTTAGAAAATTTTTTAAAAGTTAATAGGTTCCAACTATTAAGAAAATGGGTTGGCATATAGAAAGTGCGTGTCTTAAAAGAGTCAGGACTTGATAAATTCAAAGTGCGCGTCTTGAAGACTAAGGACTTGACAGATACAAAGTGCGTGTCTTTAAGAGTTAGCAATTGATAGATTCAAGTTATATACATTTAAGAGTTACGACATGACAGATTCAAGGTACGTACCTTAAAGAGAGAGGGCTTGACAGATTCTAGGTACGTATCTTAAAGAGAGAGGGCTTGACAGATTCAAGGTACATACATTTAAGAGTGAGGACTTGACAGATTCAAGGTACATACCTTTAACAGTAATGTTTCTGGCACTTTGGGTTTATACACTTTAGTCGCTGACGTCAATACAACACCATCTCTCTGAATGGAAGCCTGAACACTTATCGGAACCATTGCCCTGTATATAGTTACAAACACCTCGTATGGCTGACCCGGTCGCACAACTTTAGAAGCCAAAATAAAATAAGTCCTGAAAGTAAAAGTGAAATTAGTCATTTTTATTTAATCAAAGCTCCCCATAATGGTAACATTAATCTCGTGCCCTATTTATACTTCTATATGTGTGTATATCTGTTAATGTAATAAATAACATTACTCGTAGGTTTTATTCTGACGAAATTATATACACGAGATCCTACACTGCAAAAACTAATACAGGTAGGTAAGGCACTCGACTCGTAATCTGAGGGTCGCGGGTTTGAATCCCCGTCACACCAAACATGCTCTTCCTTTCAGCCGTGGGGGTGTTATAATGTAACGGCCAATCTCACTATTCGTTGGTAAAAGAGTAGCCCAAAGTTGGCGGTGGGTGGTGATGACTAGCTGCCTTCCCTCTAGTCTTACACTGCTAAATTAGGGACAGCTAGCGCAGATAGCCCTCGTGTAGCTTTGCGTGAAATCCAAAACAAATAACCTTAATAGTGTCCGTGCATTGCTAAGGGCTTTATGCCGCTAAGACGGCCCACTGTTAACCTCTACAAGAATAATGAAATTTGAAATTCTTCTTCTGGCGGTTGTTTGATAGCACCTAGCAAGCCAGCTATTTAACTGCACAGTTTACGACAGTTTGAAGAGTTTATAACTGGAATATTATTAATTAATTTCTGCTTTCAGTTAACCAGTTTTGTTGTGGTTTTTTTTTTTCATTTCTTATTAGTGACTTTAGGGTACTGACTATACAACAACAGGGAACGCTGTCGTGAATGTTAAATTCTTTTATTTATTGATAGGGGTAGCTGTTCGTTCAAGACCATGAAGAACTGAACGGTATGCTTCTCTGTCAATAAATTTCTCCTGACTTCCAACTGTATCTTGGAGACCAGTTTGCTGTGCTTCTATATTTCAGGTTTGTTCTCACGGGATCTTGTCTCATAACGTGATTACCAAGTCTACCTATTTCTTTGTATTACTTCTATCCTGATGTTTTATTTTCTTTCTCAAAGTTTCAGTCTTTCTCCGTGGTAAGTCGCTTTTCCGTTTGGCAATATTTAGTACTGTGGTTTTCGATGTTTTTTATCACTTTACATTCGTACTGAAGTAAAAAATAATCGTTCAACTTACGAAGATCGAGTTACAACAAGATTCCTGCAAATTTGTGTGAATCAAACTTTGTACGTAGGACTTACGATTTCTTCGGTCACAGAACAATTTAATTCATAGAGTACTGGATTCTCCAACACATAAAGTCACTTACATTTGAACTATCACAGTGATTCTCCACCAGGAAGACTCACTTTGAAATTCTGCATTAAACACACTTTACACAATTTTAGAAGTTTAATTAAAAAAGTAGTTTTGTTGATAAAAATAAATGTTCGCTTCCTGTGTTGGTATTTGAGTAGTGATGTTAAATATCCATGAGGGTCATGTGAATTAGACCTCAAGCCACCATAGCTCAGTGGTTAGAGTACTGGTCTTGTAAACCAGGGGTCGTGAGTTCGATCCTCACTGGTGGCTCAAAAATAAACTTTTAACTCGGAAAACAATAAATGTATAAATATACAAAATTGTTTATTTGTTTTTAAATTTTGCGCATAGCTACATGAGAGTAATTTGTATTACCTGTCCCTAATTTCGCAGTGTAAGACTAGAGGGAAGGCAGCTAGTCATCACCACCAACTCTTGGCCTACTCGTCTACCAACGAATAGTGGGATTGAGCGTTACATTATAACACCCTCACAGCTAAAAGGCGAGGGTATTTAGAGGGATGGGAGTTTCGAACCACGCCCCTCAGATTACGAGTCGAGCGCTCTAACCACTTGGCCACGTGTGGCTCGAGTAGAAAATTAAATTACATTATTAAAAAGAAAATAAGTATCATTTCTGTATTAAGGGGAGAGCAAGTTATAGTACAAGGTACTGTTGTTGTTTTTTAAATTTAGAAAGTATCCATTTTATAATACATTCCATTTAGGTACGATATAAAGCAGTCATTGACTTATTTCTTTAAAAAAAGTGGACATTAAATAATTTTTTTTATAAGGGTGTGTGAGTGTTTTCTTATAGCAAAGTCACATGAGGCTATCTGTTGGGTCCACCGAGAGAAATCGAACCGCTGGTTTTTAGCGTTGTAAATCCGTAGACTTACCGCTGTACTAACAGGGGTAATGTTATAAGAGACTCAATGATGTTGAAAAATCGTGGGTAATTTCATCGAAATCGAATATAAATTGTTGGAGGAGTTGGTGGACAAGACATTCAAATAAAATATACTTAAGTTTTAAATATATATTTCATGAAGATAAATTTAGAAACATAATTTTCATTGATTTATGAATAAATGAGAATTTAAAAAAAAAACTTGGTTTGGATTGATTAATTTTTATTACACTAATATAACAAATTTAAACATAACAAACAGGGCTAACAATAAATATCTCTGAATTTAAAAACCTATTTCTAAACTTGAAATTAAACGACTACACTTTGCGAAAATTGTGTGCAAGCCACAACTCACACACGACTTGTTTCTAAACCTATGATTTATTGTTACCAAGTTTATTTCAGACATAAAAATCACAAACATATATGTTTCTTATCTGTTATATAATAATGTCCTGTCTCTAATCCGTAATTTAAGTTTTTGTTTGTTTCTTTGTTTGACTTTTCTTTCAAACGCGTCAATTATTTGTTTAAGAACTTCTTCCAAACTTGTTTCAGTGTCCACCTTGCTTACACACCTTGTAATATCTTTCCTTTATCAACATATGCGAATTTTAATGTCGAAACTGTTACAGTTTATTAGATGTGGTATATAAGGCAACGGTTTATAGAGAAGAAATAATACGTATAAAATATTTATATAAAAGAAAACGTGGAACACAGATCTCGCAATACTTGTACAAAGTCAGTAGTAATGAAAGTCTCACAGACACAGGTTACTATCTATTGAACGTAGCGTTAATTTACCGCTCACATCATATATACACAACAAATAATATATTTTATAAAGAACTCGTAAGTAAATAGTAAAATATCTTCAGCTTTGTTTGTTTGTTTTGAATTTCGCAAAAGCTACTGAGGGCTATCTGTGCTAGCCGTCCCTAATTTAGCAGTGTAATACTAGAGGGAAGGCAGCTAGTCATCACCACCCACCGCCAACTCTTGGGCAACTTTTTTACCAACGAATAGTGTGATTGACCGTAAAATTATAATGCCTCACGGCTGAAAGGGCGAGCATCTTTGGCGCGATGGGATGCGAACCGCGACCCTCAGATTACGCGTCGCACACCTTAACACGCTAGGCCATGCCGGTCCATATCTTCAGTTTTACCAAAATATCACCGACTTATAGTGCCTCACTTTACAAAAACCTCGCTACCTCACTGTCTTTCACCTTGTCAATAGCTCACTACCTGACTGTCCTTCACCTTATCAATAGCTCACTACCTCACTGTCCTTCACCTTGTCAATAGCTCACTACCTCACTGTCCTTCACCTTGTCAATAGTTTCACTGTCCTTCACCTTGTCAATAGCACTACTCACTGTCTCCACCTTGTCAATAGCTTACTACCTCACTGTCCTTCACCTTGTCAATAGCTTTACCTCACTGTCCTTCACCTTGTCAATAGTAGCTCACTACCTCACTGTACTTTCTTAATACCTTACTACCTCACTGTATTTCACCTTGTCAATAGCTACTACCTCACTGTCCTTCACCTTTTGTCAATAGCTTACTACCTCACTGTACCTTTCAATAGCTTCATTTTACCACTCACCTGTAATTTTCTTGTTAATACTTTATTACCTCACTGTACTTCACTTTGTTAATACCTTACCTTCACTCTAATTGTACTTTCTTCTTAATAATTTTACTTCACCTCACTGTACTTTCTTGTCATTAACCTTACTACTTAATTGTACTTCTTGTCAATAGTTCACTACTCCTACTCATTGTATCTTCTTTGTCATTACTTACTTACCTCACTGTACTTTGTTGTCAATACTTTACTACCTCATCATTGTAATTCTCACCTTTTGTCAATAGTTTACTACCTCACTGTTCCTTCACCTTTGTCAATAGCTTTTACTACCTCACTGTCCTTCACCTTTTGTCAATAGTTTCACTACCTCTTAATTGTATCTACTCTTGTCATAATACTACCTTACTACCTCACTACCTTCATCTTGTTAATAGCTTACTACTCACTGTCCTTCTCAATTTTGTCAATAGTTTTACTACTCACTGTAATTTCTTGTCATTAGTTTCACTACCTCTACTGTATTCTTCTTTGTCAATACCTTACTACTCAATTGTATCTTCACCTTTGTAATACTCTTACTACTCACTTGTACTTTGTTATTAATACTTTACTACCTCTCACTGTAATTTCACCTTGTTAATAGTTTATTTACTCTCACTGTCTCCTTCACCTTGTCAATAGTTTACTACCTTTCACTGTCTCTTACCTTGTCAATAGTTTCACTACTTTACTTGTACTTTCTTTGTTAATACCTTACTACTACCTTACTGTACTTTCACATTGTCACATTACTCTTACTTACCTTTACTCGTCTTCACCTTTGTCAATAGTTTCACTACCTTACTTGTAACTCTTTGTCAATAGTTTACTACTCATTGTACTTTTGTCAATACTCTTACTACCTCACTGTTCTCACCTTTTGTCAATAGTTTCACTACCTCACTGTACTCTTCTTTGTCAATAGCTTACTACTTACTGTTCCTTCTTCTTTGTTAATAGTTTCACTACTCACTGTATTTCTTCTTGTCATAGTTTACTACCTCACTGTCATTTCACCTGTCAATAGCTTACTACCTCACTGTCCTTCACCTTGTCAATAGCTCACTACCTCACTGTACTTCTTGTCAATACCTTACTACCTCACTGTCCTTCACCTTGTCAATAGCTCACTACCTCACTGTACTTCTTGTCAATACCTTACTACCTCACTGTACTTCACCTTGTCAATAGCCCACTACCTCACTGCACTTCACTTTGTCAATACCTTACTACCTTATTGTACTTTACCTTTCTAGTCCCCTGTAATTTTGATCGTGGTTTTGCTCCAGAGTCTATCTTCACACTATGTTAAACAAACAAGTACATATATTATTCTTGATAATTTACTCCGAGCTAAAGGTATTTATGTATAGTTATCTCTACTTCTTACCGTCTACTTCGCACGCACTATAATGGAATAACATTTCATTGGTGCAACCAAAGATACCAGTTTGATCTTTTTATACCTCAGTCAGTATTTCTAATGTGCTGGTCAAATCTAAGTATCTATACATCTTTCTTCTACACGGAAAACTAAAAAATAAGACCTCGAATTATCTGTTAATTTATGCAGACCGAATAGAAAAATACCAACCTATCCTGATATGATTTCCTCAAAATCGGTATGTTGTCGTTGTTTCAGTGCAAAGCTTTAGAGTGGACTATATGTATTTTGTCCAACACGTGAAATGAAATCCCGAATTTTAACACGAATATGTCCACGCAGTTACCTCAGACACAAAGGGGAGGGGGAGACCAAATCAGTTGGACTCGATCATTTCTTCCGAATCAATAGGAATGTTCGATTCTTGTAAAATCCTCATTACACTAATTATGACTAATATATACAGGGTGTTCGGGAAGTCACTGTGCAGTTTTGTAATCAGAATTCATTCAGTCTATTTTAAGCCAGCAACTGATAGCGGTGTTTAGAAACAAAATAAGAAAGATCCAGGCCTGTATTGATGCCAACAGGGGTCACTTTCAACATTTTTTATAATTGTCATTCATATTTACCTCCTGTATTCTACATTGAAACATGCCTGTTAATAAATATATAAGTGCACAGTGACCTTCCGAACACCCTGTATAAAGACGCGTAACTTTGGTATGAAAAGTGAGAATTGGAGGACAATTTCTGTGGTTTTGGCATAAGGGTTATTATACCCAAAACAAAAATATGTTACGACTGCTATTGTGACCAGGGCTTATATAAATGAATAACTGAATGAGAAATAAGTTTTCCTGGTACAACAATGTGAGAAGACCAAATGAAAAGTGTTGATGAAAAGTGAGGGAGACATATCCCCTGGTGTAAATTACGTCTATGGGTTTGACCTTGGTTTTGGACACTTATACTTTTCTGAATTACCCTAGAACAACCGATAAAGTCCATACAGACCCCATCAACTTTCTACACACATTTTTCCAATCTTTATATGTACCAAGTATAACAAAAGGACCTGGTACAAGATAGCCTGCTGTATAACAAAAAAACCTGGTACAAGATAGCCTGCTGTATAACAAAAGGACCTGACTTATCGATGTATAAAAAGTAATGTCTACAGGTACTTCTTCATGTTGTTTCACTCCGAGAATCAGAAAGTCATACACTTAACTTCTAGTTTATCTTCCACAGGGCAACCTGAGCATGCACCAGTGTGTGTGTGTGTGCTGAATCAGCAATTATCGGTACAACCACGCTGAAATTCAACTAACACAATAGGACACCGTAAGGGCACGTTTTACGCAATTGTTTCTCCCCCCCCTCACACCTCATGTCGCCCTCTCTAAGGGGGCCTGAAACAGACGACCATAAATCTTGTCTTTCAGTATCTCCAAGGCTAATTAATAATAAACTTACACAGCCTAAAATCCATATTCAAATCACTTAAACAAGCAACTTAACTGAAGTTTTACAATACTACTAACTAACTGAAGATGCCATTCTAAAAGAAACAGAAATGCCATATATGTGCTTTTCTTTAATACCTAATACATGCCTGTTTGTTTGCATTCTCTATATCCCGATTTGTTCCCAGTATTTATGTTGCGTTCTGGGTTGTGAGCATTCTGCCCATGTGCATTATAACGTTACAGCATTTTGCACCCACGCATCAGACTGTTTGTTGTTGTTTTATTGGGACGAAATTATTTGTGTGTTGCATATTCCATAATTCAAGCATCTCCATCTGGCTTTATATAGTTAAAGGCATGGTGGAAGAATATTGTTTATATGGTATCGCGACCGCTATTTTCGACATTAGTCGTTGGTCTTGTTCTGTCCTGGGTTTGGTGACCATGCGCTTTTGATGTTGATAATGGATGGTGCACTATGATGGCGTTTTCCATAATCCTAGTAACATTGACATTACCAATTGTTCGCTGGTTGCTCTGATACTTAACTGTTTCGACTACATGTTAATGATTGTGTTGTTATACGTGGTGTGGTTTTAAACGTCACCATACCCATTACGCTTATATACGTTATCAGGCGTTACTTAATTTTACCTGGGCACGTAATTATTCATCCATAAACCGTGACCGCGCCCCATGTCGTTTCGTGATGCTCTGTCGATGAACGACAAATTAATATTTCTTCGTCTTTGTTAAAACAAACGGGCTGTTGCTGAAGGGTGCTAGAAATTGTCGACTGATATCGATAAATAAATCGAATTTTATAATTTCTTGTAGGCACAGGAAATCGACCAAGAATGGTGTATGTTAAAAATAAAATAAACAAGCGGAAATATTTACGTTTTCTCTTTCAACCCGATTTCTTTGAGAGTTTCTGGACAGCCAAGGGTTAGAACATATTTCCCTCCCTTTATATGAGTTGTGATGGTCAACGGCCTTATGTTCCAGCATTATCTAGTTTGGTTTGATTTAAGTTCGACTATTTATACATACGCTATGTTATGTAAGACAAGTTTCAATCGCCATGGGGCTATTCTTATTGATTCGGAGATGATCGTCATTAAACCCGGTGATGTTACTGGTTTGGCGTCAGTTTTATTCTCCACATTATCCGAGCAACAACATCTTCTTTTAATGAAGTGCATTTCCAATGACGTGAAATAAGAATTCCTCAGCATTTGTAAACCCCCAGTCTCCTCTCCCGAGTGAAATGAGGCGTAGCTAGAAAAGAACTCAGCTTTTTCTGGAACAGAATACATATTTAAAGATTCAAGAGACAGCCATAGTTCACTAACTTCTCCATATAGTGTTGTTACTGCAGAAAATCGTAGCAACAGCGGAGAAATATGCTCAGTTCAGTGTTTCGTTGTGTTCAATGGAAAACTCTTAAAGAAAGCCAAGAAATATTGAAATTGTCAAACCATTGAAACGGTTCCTAGCTCTAAAATGATTGAACCGTCTTTATCTACGAAATAGTTTATACTCTGTAGTCATATGACGACGACTAAATTTTCGTTTACGAATTTAGTGTTCAATTAGTGATATATCGTCCGAAAAGTTGTATTGGCAGTAGTATATATATATATAATAATATATATGTGGTTAACTTCTGGGTGGTTTGACCTATAACAACATTATTTTTTATCTCCTTTAACAACCACTATGCGTAATTTCCTATACAGTTTTATACCTTTTAACAAAAACAAGCACTACGTACACAACAATTCAGCGAACTATTTTTTATCGTAACAAGTACTCCGGATAATGACCGTGTTACAGACACATGAAATTATAATAATCTCAGTGAGAAAGTACTTTGTTTGCTATCACTGAAGACCAAAATTGATTAAAAATTGAACTTGTGACTATCAGTAATAATAAGAAAGGCTACGCTGGGGATAGCATCTCTTCTTTTGATGGACTAATTATTGAAGTGTGTTTCATCGTATTACATAAGACACAAGTAAAAATAAAACATAATTTTTCAGAGACTTTACGAATGATATGGGCATATTTTTTCTATAGTGACCTATCTACATCTTTTACCATACACACGCACAAATGTCCTATTTGAAAATAAAAAACAGAAAATTTAAAGATTATAAGAACCATTGAATAGCATTTTGCTTCAAAATTACCACATGCAAACGATGGACGTCAAAAGCGACATAAAGAAAATATTAAAGTAAATAGACTAATACATTTTACGTCGAGTGTTTTTTTTTATTATTTCTTTAAATATGGAGGTTGTCCCTGTGATAAAGTTTTGAACGTCGGAACTGGATAGCCATAAAATATCTCCCCCACCCAGTTTAAACCTAAACCGTAGATGCGTTAGAAGCGAGACAGTCAATTCCGTAACGCGGCTATCGATAGATTATTCTTATTCATGCTGAAGATACGAAACTTGTGGGAAGGGATTAGTACCTTTATTATATCATATGTTTTCGTATTACTTATGTTGCCTGTTCATACTACTGATACTTATTCACTTGTTTTGTTTCTATTTATACTGCCTCCATCATTCAACTGTCACTAAGAAAGCTTATAACGTTAAGAATCGAGACTTCGATAACCGCGGAATTGTTCATTTGTGCTTCTTCGCGCTGAACCACAAACAAACAAACGTCCTAGCTCTGGTGAGTAATTAAAACAATATCGTTAAGGGAGTCGTTTTTTATAATCGAGCAGTGTTTCTTTGTGCGATGGTGAAATATGCTTTCCCGTATTATTAAAGTAACTTTAAACACAATGTGATGATTTAATATATGAAGTTTAGATTACTTAAAACAATTCTACAGTTTGTAACAGTTGACCTACCCGAAATGTGAACCAGAGAAGTCATGATTCACGACCTATTGCCACAAAAATGTCATAGGTGCCCTATAACAGTAACGATCAATCTCCACTGTCCGGTTAGATTTGGACAGTTGTACCCTTCCTGTAATCTGTTATCTCAAACTTAAGGACAGTTATGTAGACAGTCTCTTGTGTGGCTTTTCGCGGCAATTCTGAACCAAACAACTGATAAATGAAGTGACTTTGTGGTTCATCGGTAAGTCTTCAGAAATATAATGATAAAACCTGGTTTTGATACCCATGGTGAGCACAACATAACATAAATAGCCAATTACGTAGCTTTGCGCTTAACAAACAAGTTGAATACAAATTTTTTTTTTTTTTGCCGATATTCGAAAAATCTACTTCGACGAAGACGAAAAATCGAAACGTTAATAAAACTGCATGCTTGTAAATACTACCAGAGTAGTTCATTCAAGTAGTGCGCCATAGTTTATGAAACGCGAGTGCATTTGTTATTTTAATGTAGAAAATCTAAACGGCAACAATAGTGACAAAGATGTTTTGTTGATGATAAATGTTTAAACCTACATGGAATTCCAACAACATCCGTCTGATTGAGCTATATGGGATCCAAATCAATATTGAAGTAGCATTATGTATAATTAGATAACCAGGCACCTGGTAATAAGAGAAAAGGACATGGCCAGCGGAATATTATCAGAGCAGCCGGCCTGGTGTTAAACTCCTTCCAAACAGTGTGTGTACGACAGGCCTTGTGTCTATTGTCAAAATCTCCCTACTTTACACGCACGGCAGTGCAAAACTCTATCTGTCAATGCATTCAAGTGTACTGTATGACGTCAGACCCAACACCTGGAATATTTTGCACAAATACACAGACATGCATACTTTATTTATTCAACCCAATTACGCCCATGTAGTTTCTCGATTTGTCAATTCTAGGAACACACAAACTAAAGCAAATGAATGGTAATACTTTATACGTAAGCCACACTACATCTGCCATCTCCAGTGACGACGAAGCTTTACGCCTAATACTAGAATTCATCAAACATTGTAGTGGTTTAGGCGCTACATATATACATTTTGTAATTATTAACAATTCTATTCAACTCAATGGTAAAGAATTAATACAATAGCATTGTATAGTTCGGATGATAAGGTTCAGACTTTGGTTCCACAAATTTTCATGTTTTCGTTCATGCACAAGACATATTTTTAAGTTTTGCAAGTTTTAGAAACATATAATACACAGTTTTAGATTTATGAATCTGGTTATTTAGATACCGCATACTTTGAAAACACTAAAACCATTACAGAAAGACCCTCAAAAAACACTGTCTTTGTAAGAGTCTCGATTTATCTCTATGTTATAGGCTCGTTGTCACTCTGGGGACATAAAACAAGTTAACACATTGCACCAAACGTATCAGGCATAGCCCAATGGCTTATGTGCCCCGACTGAAAATCCATCTAGGGACTTATGGTTCAAGACCTTTTGTTGCAGAAACACGTTCCACGCTTTGGACTCGTGAGTGGGCTATAAGAATGGCAGTCTAATTTTACTATTATATAAAAAATTGCAGTTGGTAGTGGGTGTTACTGAGTAATTGTCTTTGCTTTCGTCTATCAGTTTAAAGTTAGGGCTGGTTAAGTCTGAAAAATTTACGCGAAATTCTGAAACAAACGTACCAGATGTTCAAAGTGTTTCTTCTTCACGGTGATAATTTCTTATAGAGAGTACATAAACATCTACCAGAAAGTAATAAAATTTGTATAACTTTCCTCTACCGTGGAAATTCATGGTCGTATGAGCCAAAGTAGAAATAAAGGAATAGTCACTAACGTCAATTTAAACGTTAGGCCATAAAAGTGAATTAAAACGTAAGATATGAGAAACTTTCCTCCTACAGCCATGAAACAAGATCAAATGTGACATAACCACTCCATTTTTATTGTATAGAATTATTTAGTTTATATATATGCCTGCTGACACATAGGTGTCAGAAAGTTTAAAAAAAAAACTATTCGTATACACAGAGTGAAAACACCAGCCACTTTAGTTTTCGTGATTCTTTTAAAAGTATAATTTCAGTTTCCTCCATCTATGAAATACTCAACGAAAAATTTCTAGGTGCTGAGTAAACAACTAAACTTAAACAACAACCTTACTTTCTCTCAGTTATCTTTATTTTAAATCAGTTGTTATTACCATGGTAGTTATTCTCTTAAGATGCTGTTCCATGGTGGAACAGCGATTAGTCTAAGAAATTACAACGCAAAAATTTTAGGGTTCGATTCTTCGCGGCGGACACACCAGATAGCTCAATATGGCCTTAGTCAACAACAAACAAACAAACTTACAATGCTCCTAATTTATGGGCTTATAACACTAAATACCAGGTTTCAATACCTGTGGTTTATCACAGCGCAGATAGCCAATATGTAGCTCCACGCTTAACAACAAACAAATGAACAAAACTTATTCTAGATAGATATAAACCTGAACTCCATTATTACAGAAATCATTTAAAAACACACTGTTATATTTCCATACAGCTTTTTCATTTCTTGTGATTTTAAACCCCTTTAATTTGCGTGAAAAATGTTGTGTATTGTTTTCAAACGTGTGTAGTTATTGTCACAGACGAACACACAGAACACGAAATTTTTGTTTAAAGGTGTTTATAACACTTACTTGTCCCCCCCTAATACAGCAGTAAGTTTCGAATTCACAACGCTGAAATCAAAGGCTCGATTCTCTTTAGTGGACACAGCAAATAGCCCGATGTGGCTTTGTATAAGAAAATATATACTCACACTAACAGTTGTCTGATATTTCTGGTTTGACTTTTGTTCATTTACACACGTCTATGTATTGTTGAAAAGAACAGAGCGAGATGTGATACGAGTAACAAGTACTCAAAAGATGCGCTTTTTTTTAACCAGTCCCTCATTTCGCGAAAAGAATTTGATGCATTTTTGAGAAAGTTTTCTTTCAAAGCTTATACATTTTAAAAAAATTATTGTAATCTGTTATCTCTTCTGTTGTTAAAATAAATTAAGATAATCAAATATCTTTCGTTTGCTGTTTTATTTTCGAAGTGACGCTTATCGGTAAAATACGCAACTAAGGGTAATTTTAACACATATTTCTTCCTATGCCTCATAAAAGTTCAAATATTTTCGCTATAAACAGTAGCTCTGGACAAAACAAAAAATCAAACGCTAACCTTCTTGTGTGGCAGAAAGCTCGTTACTTAAAAATATACAAAAATATTATGATTCTAGCAGAAAAAAACAAAAGATGTAAGCACTGCAATATAACAAAGTTTCAATTCCACGTGGCCCAGAATGGGCAGGTGGTTAGTGGGCGCTCGAATCACAATCTGCGGATCACGGATTCGAATCGCTGTCCCACCAAATATGTTCGCCCTTTCATCTGTGGAGCATTATAATTACTATCAATTCCACTATTTGCTGGTAAAAGAGTAACCCAAAAGCTGACAGAGGCGGTGATGTCTAGGTGCCTTCTTGCTAGTTTACCGCTGCTAAATTAGGAGCGACTAGCACAGATAATTTAAATCAAACCGATAATTGGCCATATTCTTCAACAATTTGTAAAGAAAAAATGTAATATTAGCTGCTTACAGCCTCGTTTTACATTTTCAAGGCTCTGTGGTGTAAGTAAATATAGGACCCTTAAACAAAGTTTTTAAATATAGTAGTTTTGCTTGTATTTTAATCTATGTTTAATTAAAATCAATAATCGGGTTTAAACACCTTGAGTGGAGTAAATTAGAATATCAACAAATTTACGTTTTTAAAAATACTTGCTTGAAATCATAGCTTGATACTTTTATGACTGATATTCACTCTATTATGAGGGACCGTTTATGAAATTCGTAACTTGTAAATTATTAATATCCTCAAATTATTATCAGTATTTTTAGGGTGAGAGAGAAACTTCGTAGGCGTTCTGTCGGAGGTTTGTTTTGTCTTGGGAATCCTACTGATCAGCACCGATTATATCCCTTGAACCTTCTTCCTTCGGAAATAGACTGGTTATTTACTATTTTCGTAAGTTAAACTAAATTTAAACTATGATACCCTTGACAGGTCGCACACTCTGAACAATTCTTGAATAAAATATATTAACAAATGTGTTGACCAGTTTAATAAACTTACACCCTTGTGAGGCCGGCATGGCCATCTCTGTCGCGCCAAACATGCTCGCCCTTTCAGCCTTGGAGGCGTTATAATATGACGATCAATCCCACTTTACGTTGGTAAAAGAGTAGTCCAAGAGTTGGCGATGGGTAGTAATGATTGGCTGCCTTCCCTCTAGTCTTACACTGCTAAATTATGGACGGCTAGCTACAGATAGCCTCAGTAGCTTTGTGCGAAATTCAAAAAAACAAACAAACAATACACCCTTGTGCAAATTAATTGAAACAAGACGAAAATTAAGATTTTCAATTTTTTGCATTTTATTTCTGAGAATCCAAAAATTACTCACAAATTAATACATGATATGACCGCCTTTATTTTTCAGAAGATCATCAATCGCTTTGGCATCGAGTCCACGAGTTGACGGCAATCTTTAATTTTTGGATCGGTACCACACCTCAATTGTGGACTCAATTAGCTTATCTTTCGTAGTAGAGTCTTTTCCCAGAAGTCTTTCTTTACAAATCGCCCAAAGGTTTTCAATAGGATTTAAGTCCAGAGAGTTTCCAGGCCAGTCCAGCACCTTTATTCGCGTTGTAATCATAAAATTCTTCACAAGTTTCGATGTGCGGCACGGAGCCAGATCTTGCTGAAAAATGCCAGATCCATCTGGAAATCTCTTTTCAATTTTTGGAACGACACTCTTCTCTGCAAAACTTCGAGTACTGTGGTCCTCGCATCATACCTTCTACGATATGTAAGCCTCCGACGTTATAATAGCTGAAAAGCCCCAAAACATCTTCTTCAAGGGATGTTTTACGAACTGATTGATGTGAGATTCTCGAAGTTTTCACCTGGAATCTGCTAACATGCAGACTTCTTGACCCTGTACAAAGAGATGAGTCTCGTCACTGAATAACATCTTCCTCCATTGTTTTTGCGTCCAGTTCTTGTATTTCAGACCCCATTGAAACCCTTTTTTCTTCATTGAGTTGGTAAGAAGTTGTTTTTTTACTTGTCTCCTTGCCCTTCTAACGCAATTTCGAATGACGTAGTGTTCCTCAAAATTTCGTCATATATCCCAAAAAATTATCGATCGTACTGCAAAACACATCTAATGACGCCGTCTGTGTGAAAAAATGACTACTAAAGAAAATCAGCGGGTCAAGCGAGCCTACACCGGTCGCCATGCTGAAAATATTGTAAAATGACCATTTGTTTCAATTAATTTGCACAAGGGTGTAGTAAGCCTAGTAGCCCCATCACAAAAGATAATCCCCCCTGTAGCACAGTGGTTTGTCTGTGGACTTATAACGCTAGAATACGGGTTTCGATACCCTTGAAGGGCAAACCACAGATGGCCCATTACAGAGCTTTGTTTTTAACTTCGCAACAACAACACTAAAGAGAAAGTAAGCGTCTAATTACAGAAGCAAATGGACAAGACAGCTCGTATTTAACCTGGAACTACTGAGTCGTTTGTTGTTGTTGTTGTTTTGTGAACTGTAAGGATTCGAGAAAGAAAACTTTTCTTCTCCTTTTAAAGTCAGAACGTTTTAAATTCTACGCATTAGAAACGAACGTATTCTAATAAACGTTTTCAGCAGTGCCATCTATCGACAGCAATTTTGTGTGACAGGCAATATCTTTCACAGCCTCGAGAATGAAAAGAGGGACTCTCAAAGGCAAGACTCTCGCTCCCAGATTCTAGTGTTGAAGAAAACGCCATGACAGTAGATCTCTGCACTCGAGTGTGAGAGTGTCGGAAGAAAAGCAATAATCTAACATGGAGAATCTATTTTGCTCCGAGAATAGGTTTTTAACACAAGTATCTTTTTTTTTTTTCTCTCGTCCTTTAAATCCGGTATACAAGGGACACTTTCTTCCGTAAAACTAGCAGAGCAATGTAATAAGTTTATACTTCTCGAAATACATAAGCAAGGCGCTGCTATTGTCAGCCACACAAATTCAAAGTACTTTATATCCGGACGTTCTTAAAGTAACTACAGTGACTAAAAAACATTAAACTAATCTTTATTACTTAGATTATAGCATATTACGTAAAACAGTACTTCAGGCAATAAACCTAAGTATCAAGCATTTATTAACCTCTATAATAACATTTCTTTCTATATACATATATATATGAAAAAATCAAAAACATGTCCCAGGTCATAGGTCGATATTTCGTTAATGTGCCGGGTCACTGATCGATTGGTCCGATGTTTGAGACCGTTGAATACGATTGGCATAAAAGATACAGTCAATCCCGATTCAAAATGCCAGACAAAACCTTTGTAATAGAGGGTGCTGCTGACCGCCTGTCTTATGAATGATACAAACTAAAAACACTACAAACCTGTCACCATACAGAAACATAATTACAAGGTGTGAACAACCATTGTTATGTGAAGCTTGCAAATAAAAGAGTTTGTCGTTTTAAAGCAGCAAAAACATCATGACAGGTAGCACACACAGCAAAATATCTTGTGAAGCGTTGATGGGATGACGGCCGAAAATACTGCTGACAGCGCGGATACTGAACTGCTGAATCAATATATTCCAATCAATATTTTTATGACATTGTATATTCCTAGTTAGACCGGTATGTTAAATAACCTGCATTAATTACTGTGTTAAATTCTATATCTGTGTTAGAAGTTCACAATATTCCACACAAATGTTTAAGTATACGTTTAGGTATGTAAGCCGTACTAATTTTTTATTATTAAAATAATTAAACATTCAGGGACATTCCAGTCGAGCAGAGATAATGTTAACCTGTGAATGGAACATAACGCAAGAAAATAGAATTACACGAGTGTACAATTTTATCAGAAGCCTACATCAAAGTTAAAGATTCGAAACATGATATGTTGCTGAACATGCACCACACAATGGAAATATAGCTCTAACCAATATATTTGGTTAAGAGTAGGCACACAACAGACAGAAGTGTTAAATGGTTCACTTCCTCTGGATATACCATTGGGTCTGTTTCTGGTGTTTTTTAAGATCGATTGAAAAATATTTTAAAAACTGAAACAAAATAAAAGAACACTGAACAGACAATTAGCTTTTGTTGTTGTTGTTTGTGGTGGTTTTTCTGGACAATACGTCGAGGTTTTTGTTGTTTGTTTTCTGAACAGTTAATTCTTTCAGAAATAGCAGTACACTAACTTTTAGGTTCATAGTTACAAGCTTGCACCTGTGTTTAATTGGTATGTACACCTAAGGGTGGGTATGTGGTGTAAATGGGTGTACGTGGGTGTAAACCGTAAAGAAACAGCCTATCTTGGGGGGGGTGGATGGTAAAATATAGTTTTACGAAAAATTACTTCAAATTATTACAAACCAAGCCGAA